>NW_027633883.1:0-12500 GCF_053919585.1 Euprymna scolopes
GACTGACGACTACCACGGCTATTCGGCTAGGTAGGTAGGTAGGTAGTCCTCCTCCTCGGCCACCTAGCCGTCGTCGTCGATCGAGCGACCGGGTATATTCAAGACGCCTCTACCGACACCACCACACCAGCGGGCAGTTTAGCGAGCTTGCCAACTCCTCTGCCTCCTCAAGCGCTTCCAGACGCCTACCGACACCACATGCTGCTGGCTGGCTGTCTGTTGTTACAATGGAATTTAAAAAAAAAAACAAACAAAAAACCCCAACTCTATTAAGATTTTCGATAGTTGGAAAATAATAATAAATTAAGATTTTCGATAGATTGAAAATAATGATAAATTGATTTTAGCAGGGCTGCTGAGTTAGCTTATAGGAGCGAGCTAAAGTAAGAAAGAAACACGCCGAAACACACCGACCGGCACCCCCGACGACGACCACGGGTAAACGGCGGGACTTTGCCGCCTCTTAAGCAAGTTTGACTGACGACTACCACGGCTATTCGGCTAGGTAGGTAGGTAGGTAGTCCTCCTCCTCGGCCACCTAGCCGTCGTCGTCGTCGATCGAGCGACCGGGTATATTCAAGACGCCTCTACCGACACCACCACACCAGCGGGCAGTTTAGCGAGCTTGCCAACTCCTCTGCCTCCTCAAGCGCTTCCAGACGCCTACCGACACCACATGCTGCTGGCTGGCTGTCTGTTGTTACAATGGAATTTAAAAAAAAAAACAAACAAAAAACCCCAACTCTATTAAGATTTTCGATAGTTGGAAAATAATAATAAATTAAGATTTTCGATAGATTGAAAATAATGATAAATTGATTTTAGCAGGGCTGCTGAGTTAGCTTATAGGAGCGAGCTAAAGTAAGAAAGAAACACGCCGAAACACACCGACCGGCACCCCCGACGACGACCACGGGTAAACGGCGGGACTTTGCCTCTTAAGCAAGTTTGACTGACGACTACCACGGCTATTCGGCTAGCTAGCTAGCTAGGTAGGTAGGTAGGTAGGTAGGTAGTCCTCCTCCTCGGCCACCTAGCCGTCGTCGTCGTCGATCGAGCGACCGGGTATATTCAAGACGCCTCTACCGACACCACCACACCAGCGGGCAGTTTAGCGAGCTTGCCAACTCCTCTGCCTCCTCAAGCGCTTCCAGACGCCTACCGACACCACATGCTGCTGGCTGGCTGTCTGTTGTTACAATGGAATTTAAAAAAAAAAACAAACAAAAAACCCCAACTCTATTAAGATTTTCGATAGTTGGAAAATAATAATAAATTAAGATTTTCGATAGATTGAAAATAATGATAAATTGATTTTAGCAGGGCTGCTGAGTTAGCTTATAGGAGCGAGCTAAAGTAAGAAAGAAACACGCCGAAACACACCGACCGGCACCCCCGACGACGACCACGGGTAAACGGCGGGACTAACTGTGACTCTCTTAAGGTGTGAGGAGGCTTTGCCTCTTAAGCAAGTTTGACTGACGCCTACCGACACCGGTCAGGTCGGCGAGGCTCCCGGCGGCCCCGAGCGGGACCACAGGTTGCGGAAGGCGTCCAAGTGAGCGGCGGCGACGCCAGGAGGCCCCCGGGGTCGACTCCGCGGCCCCCGGGTCGGTGTGCGGGCCTCCAGAGCTCGATAAAGTAGTGGTGTCGCTAGCGGTCGAGAAGGCACTTTTCGACGCCTACTGCCACCCCCACATGGCGGTAGGCGCAAAACTGGAAAATCGCCGACCAGAAATGTCGCTTCGTATAATCGACGTTTTTTTTGACCACCATTTTCAGGTGTCGGAGGTGGGTCTGGACGAATACCAACACCATTTCTGGGGTTTCACAACCGCCCGGCTTCTCCGACATATGTTGGAAAGGAGTAGCGATCGAGCGAAGGGGGCTGTCGGTAGGCGGCCGCGGGTTGCATGTGTGCCCGGGACAGCACCCCCATCCAACTAAGGGGTGTCCCCCGGGGGCCAGGGGGACCTCGTCCAGGTCGGCCGGGCGCTTCCAGACGCCTACCGACACCGGTCAGGTCGGCGAGGCTCCCGGCGGCCCCGAGCGGGACCACAGGTTGCGGAAGGCGTCCAAGTGAGCGGCGGCGACGCCAGGAGGCCCCCGGGGTCGACTCCGCGGCCCCCGGGTCGGTGTGCGGGCCTCCAGAGCTCGATAAAGTAGTGGTGTCGCTAGCGGTCGAGAAGGCACTTTTCGACGCCTACTGCCACCCCCACATGGCGGTAGGCGCAAAACTGGAAAATCGCCGACCAGAAATGTCGCTTCGTATAATCGACGTTTTTTTTGACCACCATTTTCAGGTGTCGGAGGTGGGTCTGGACGAATACCAACACCATTTCTGGGGTTTCACAACCGCCCGGCTTCTCCGACATATGTTGGAAAGGAGTAGCGATCGAGCGAAGGGGGCTGTCGGTAGGCGGCCGCGGGTTGCATGTGTGCCCGGGACAGCACCCCCATCCAACTAAGGGGTGTCCCCCGGGGGCCAGGGGGACCTCGTCCAGGTCGGCCGGGCGCTTCCAGACGCCTACCGACACCGGTCAGGTCGGCGAGGCTCCCGGCGGCCCCGAGCGGGACCACAGGTTGCGGAAGGCGTCCAAGTGAGCGGCGGCGACGCCAGGAGGCCCCCGGGGTCGACTCCGCGGCCCCCGGGTCGGTGTGCGGGCCTCCAGAGCTCGATAAAGTAGTGGTGTCGCTAGCGGTCGAGAAGGCACTTTTCGACGCCTACTGCCACCCCCACATGGCGGTAGGTGTAAAATCGGAATAGACCGGACCAGGAATGTCGAGGGGGAAAAAAATGACAAAGTCCTGGTGTGCCTAGGCGTCGAGAAGGCACTTTGCGACGCCTACCGACATCCCCATGTGGCAGTAGGCGTAAAACTGGAAAATCGCCGACCAGAAATGTCGCTTCGTATAATCGACGTTTTTTTTGACCACCATTTTCAGGTGTCGGAGGTGGGTCTGGACGAATACCAACACCATTTCTGGGGTTTTCCAGTTTGAAAGTTTTATAAAACATGTTCGGTAGGAAGCACACTTTGGTGTGTCGGTTCGTCGGAGCAGCGACTCTTTGCCTCGTGGTGGTCCGGAACGTCTCTACGGGCTTGTCGCAAAGGCGTCAGAAAGTGGCATCTCCGCCGCCTAGGGCTGTCACCGTTATCGCTGTCGCCGCGCTCCAACTTGTTTTGATCCGCCGCCTTCGTTCCTGCCAACCGTGCGCCCGCTCATCGTCGTTAGGTTATAATACGTGGTACGTGTGTGTGCTTCTCCGTGGACCTAGGGCTGCTCGACGTGTCGAACGATATGTTGGAACAACTAACGGCTCCTTTTCCTGGTTCCATAGTCGTCGTGGTACCCGCGTCGTCAGCCATATCTATGTCCACCATGTTTAGCCGATACGTTTGCTGCAGCTTCTGCTTCCGCCTCAGCGTTCGCCGCTCTCAGCCGCCGCTGTTGTTGCTGCCGTTCTGCCATTCAACCACTACCTGCGAATCTTTCGATGATCGGCCGAACGACCCATCGCTGTGCGACCGATAAATCCTCCGGATTAGGGAGAAACGCCGCCGCTCTCTGCCGCCGTCGAACGGAAAAACGTACATTGTAACGAACGAACGAACGAACGAACGAATTAACGAACGAGCGAACAAACAAACAAAAATAGCCGCGGGGGATGCACTATGTAGATCCTGATCCCCTTGTAACCATACGTACGTTGTTCGATGCTCTCCCGTCCTGGAAGTCGCCGCAGCAAACAGGAGGATGAGCAGCAGCAGGCGCCGCCGCCGTAACCGCCGCCTGCCTGCCGCCTCCTACTCCTGTCAGCGTCCGATCTCACAGCCGTGTGAACGTTCGCTGACACCCGATTTCTTTCCGTCTGGCAAAACCTTGGACGTCCCGCTCGCGGTACACGTGCTGCAGCGACTTCTCGTCCGACAACGCATAAGCGTCGACGTCTGCCGCCGCATCTTCTGATACGTGGACGGTGATAGCGCTAGTCCCTTCTTGCGCCACCTCCACCTTTGTTAGCGCCAAAGAAGATCGATCGAGCAGTCGTGGTCGCAGTCGATTAACCCGTTTTCACCGTCCGCAGTTCCCAAGCCGCCGATCAAGTCGTTGCTCTTCTTGTTCGTTCTTCCCATACCGTCGATTTGCACGGCTGCCGGATGAGCCATCCTCTGTCCGGCGAAGCGCTCACGTCAGTGATCGATACTTGCACCGACAGTCCTCCCGCTCGCGACTCGGTGCTCGAATCGGACTCGTTCGTTTTTATCTCGATGCGATTGTGAAAAGGGGGACCGGTCGTCAATGTCGTGTGTGTCGACGATGTTGTTCGCCCGGTCCGCCGCGTTGTTGTCGTTTTTTTTTTTTTTTTTTTTTTCCCCTAACGTTCGCCGTCGCACGGACGAAAGGGTGAGAAAAAAAAAAAAAAGCTCGAAAAAGCCGCCCAAAAAAATCGGACCGAGGAGCCGCTTGCGAGAACGCGCCATGTGCACGTTGTCTCTCCTCGGTTTTCCGAGCACGAACACGACGCCGGTCGGTCGGTCGGTCGACGAAGGCGACGACGAAGGTGACGGGAAAATTTACGCCGCCGCTGCCCTGGTCCAGCTCCTCCCCGATGACGGCTGTGATGTTGACGTTGACGTTGGCGACGACGACGACGACGACGGAGACGACGACGACGACGAGACGGCATCGATGGCGACCACGATGACGACGACCTCGACGAGTTCAGTCTGCACCTTGACCTCCGATGTCCGTGTGCACTGCCGTCGTGCTGTTTGTCGTTTGTCGTATGTATCGCTGTCAAGGGTGCCGTTGTCGTTGTTGTTGTCGACGTTGTTGCTTGCTCTCTCGTCTCGGTCGGTTGGTACGTTGATGACGACGACGACGACGAAGACGACGACGACGACGACGAGACGGCATCGATGGCGACCACGATGACGACGACCTCGACGATTCCAGTCTGCACCTTGACCTCCGATGTCCGTGTGCACTGCCGTCGTGCTGTTTGTCGTTTGTCGTATGTATCGCTGTCAAGGGTGCCGTTGTCGATGTTGTTGTTGTCGACGCTGTCGTCTGTTCTCTCTTCTCGGCCGGCTGTGACGTGGACGTTGACGACGACGACGACGAGACGGAATCGATGGCGACCACGATGACGACGACCTCGGCGAGTTCAGTCTGCACCTTGACCCTCGATGTCCGTGTGCACTGCCGTCGTGCTGCTTGTCGTTTGTCGTATGTATCGCTGTCAAGGGTGCCGTTGTCGTTGTTGTTGTCGACGTTGGTCGCTTTCGTTCTTTGAGTCTCGGTCTCGGTCCAAGTCAGGGGAGAAACAAAAAAGAGGCCATCAGCGCGGGCAGCGCGCTTCTTCTGACGGCGAACCCCCTCGAAAAATAAATAAACACGTGCCCGTCGTTGTAGTTGTCTGTCTTATGTCGGTCGGTCGGTCGGTCGGTCTGTCGTTCTGTCGAAACAAAGTCCCAAATTCCAACGATACCTGGTTGATCCTGCCAGTAGTCATATGCTTGTCTCAAAGCTTAAGCCATGCAAGTGTAAGTTCACGCCACGCATTAGAACGGGCGAAACCGCGAATGGCTCAGGAACCGGACCTAATCCTCGGGACCGTATTCCTCCTCGGAGGCGATGGATAACTGTGGCAATTCTAGAGCTAATACATGTGACACAGGCCGCGATCGGTCGGCGCGCCGTCGTCGCCACGCCTCGCGCGCTGGCACCCGCGTCGGCCGTTCCGGGTCGCGGCGCTACATATTAGACTGAGACCGATGCGCGTCATTCCGTCCTCCCGTCGTCGGCGTTCCCGCTCGCGGGTCCGTTCGGTGGCGGGGCTCATAGGGCGGCGCGCTCCGCTTTGGTGACTCTGGATAACTCACTGGTCGATCGCACGAGCTTTCACGCCCGGCGACGGGTCTCTCGAGGGTCCGCCCTATCAACTGTCGACGGTCGGTTAAGTGCCTACCGTGGTTACTACGGGTAACGGGGAATCGGGGTTCGATTCCGGAGAGGGAGCATGCGAAACGGCTACCACATCCAAGGAAGGCAGCAGGCGCGCAAATTACCCACTCCCGGCACGGGGAGGTAGTGACGAAAAATAACGACGCGGGACTCTGTCGAGGCCCCGCGATCGGAATGAGTACACTTCAAATCCGTTAACGAGGACCAACCGGAGGGCAAGTCTGGTGCCAGCAGCCGCGGTAATTCCAGCTCCGGTAGCGTATATTAAAGTTGTTGCGGTTAAAAAGCTCGTAGTCCGAACTCGGGTTCGTGGTCGCGCAAGCGGCCCCGGGGCGGCGGCGCCATCGTCCGTCGTTGACTTTGGTCGTCCGTTCGCATTCCCGGCCCTTTCCGCCGGTGTCAACCGCTAGCATACCCGCCACGCGGTCCTGCCGGCGAGGTGGACGAGGAGGTCGTGATCGGGATCCGGGAAAAAAAAAACAAGTGGTCGTCGGTTCGGTTCCGGGAGTAGTCTAACGGGGGGGTGCTACGTGTGTGTGTTTGGGTGCGTTCATTCGCATCCCCGCACTCTGACCCCCGCGCTTCTCTCCCTCTCCCTTTCCGCGCGTTCCTCTTTTTTTTTGAACCCCCCGGTCCGCTCCGAGTCCCTGCTTCGTGTCTTGTCTGCGCGCGTGTTGCGGTCGGCGGTTTCTCCTCCAAGGGTGCTCTTAACCGAGTGTCCGCGGCGGCCGGTACGTTCACTTTGAAAAAATTAGAGTGCTCAGAGCGGGCTGTTCAAGCTTGCATACGATAAGCATGGAATGATGGAAGAGGGCCTCGTCTACGTCTGTCGGTCTCCGTCTACGGCGAGGCAATGATCGAAGGGAGCGGTCGGGGCCACTCGTATTGCGACGTTAGAGGTGAAATTCTTGGATCGTCGCAAGACGAACTGCAGCGATGGCGTGTGGCAAGCACGTTTTCCTCGATCAAGAGCGAAAGTCGGAGGTTCGAAGACGATCAGATACCGTCGTAGTTCCGACCGTAAACGATGCCGACCGGCGATCCGCCGGCGTTCGCTTCCATGACCCGGCGGGTAGCCTGCGGGAAACCAGAGTTCGGTTCCGGGGGGAGTATGGTTGCAAAGCTGAAACTTAAAGGAATTGACGGAAGGGCACCACCAGGAGTGGAGCCTGCGGCTTAATTTGACTCAACACGGGAAAACTCACCCGGTCCGGACACCGGTAGGATTGACAGATCGATAGCTCTTTCTCGATTCGGTGGGTGGTGGTGCATGGCCGTTCTTAGTTGGTGGAGCGATCCGTCTGGTTGATTCCGATAACGAACGAGACTCCGGCCTGCTAACTAGTGCGCCGATGTCAGTGATTTTTACGGCGGGCTCGGCGTCCTCCGTGGCGCTCGGGTCCGGGTCGGTTTTCTCACGCACTTCTTAGAGGGACGGGTGGCAGAAAGCCACACGAGGCGGAGCGATAACAGGTCTGTGATGCCCTTAGATGTCCGGGGCCGCACGCGCGCTACACTGGAGGTATCAGCGGGGACTTCGCCCCGGCCCGAGAGGGTTGGGAAACCTCTGAACCACCTCCCGTGATAGGGATCGGGGCCTGTAACCAACCCCGTGAACGAGGAATTCCCGGTAGGCGCGGGTCAACAGCCCGCGTCGATCACGTCCCTGCCCTTTGTACACACCGCCCGTCGCTACTACCGATCGAACGGTCCGGTGAGGTCCTCGGATCTGGCCGACGACGCCGCCGGGCAGTGCGCGACGTGTCCGTCACGACACTCGTGCATCTACGCCTCGGCGTTCGATGCCTGGAGAAGACGACCGAACCCGATCGTTTAGAGGAAGTAAAAGTCGTAACAAGGTTTCCGTAGGTGAACCTGCGGAAGGATCATTACCGTTTTCCCGTTCGAGACTGGTTTGTTGTTTTCCGGCCTACCTCCTCTGTCTGTCGGCGTCAACGCCTCGAATGCGCGCAAACAAACCTATAAAAGGCGGAGCGAGAGATAGATTTGTGGTGACGCGGAGGTTTTTAAAGCCCCAGCTCTTCTTGCTTGCTTCCGCGTCTTACCACCTGTTTGTTTTTTCGCCCACCGCAAGTGATGGCCGCTTCTTCTTTGCCTTGTCGCCGCTTTATCGTTTTTTTTGTTTTTTTGCAGCCGCTGTGCCACCGCCGCTAGCTAAAAAAACAAACTACTCGCGACATTGCAATGCCGTCACGCCTCCTCGCACAGACCTCCTCGCACACTACTAAATCTATATAAACAAAAACTAATATAAAAAAACCAAGTGCTGAACCCTGGACGGGGGATCACTCGGCTCGTCCGTCGATGAAGAGCGCGGCCAGCCGCGATAACTGATGCGAATTGCAGGACTCAGTGAACATCGACACCTCGAACGCACATTGCGGCCCCGAGATCCCTTGTCTCGGGGCCACGTCCGGTCGAGAGGCGGAACGTTACATGTCTTTCTCCGTTAACGAAACGACATCTTGCCGTCCCCGTGCCCGCCCGGTCCTCGGCACGGTGGTAACCGGGACGTCGCAGGAGCGAGTGACGAGGGGGAAGAAAAATAAAAAAAGAATTGACTCCTTTCAATGTCTTTTTTTTTTTTAAAACCCTCTCCGGCCTCCTCCTTCGTCTCCCGCTGGCAGACCGCGGAGTCTTTTCCCTTTTCGACCGCGTGAAGAAACACTGTGGAGGAGGAGCAGGAGGAGTCTGTCCGAAAGCAGCCGAAGGGAGACCAAAAAAAAAGTACCGACCTAACCGACTGCCGACGTAAGCGCCGCCTGCTCGTCTCGCTCTCTGCCTCATGAAGGTGTCTCTCAGCGACGCCTCGAGCAGCGCGACGAGCACGGCCGTCGCACCGTAAAAAGGTGGCCGCGTCGTAGGCAACGCAACGTCGGATGGGGAGGACCCACGCTTTTTTTTAATTGTTGGCTTCTTCATTTTCGGTCGGACGGGCGCTATATCGGCCAGCCGTCGTCACACGGAGGGTACCGATCGAGATTCCTCTCCTCCAAACACCACACTCTACTAAAAACCGCCGCCCTCGGCTCGGACGAGACGACCCGCTGAACTTAAGCATATCGCTAAGCGGAGGAAAAGAAACCAACCGGGATTCCCTTAGTAACGGCGAGTGAACCGGGAGAAGCCCAACGCCGAATCCCGTCGCAAGTTAAAGGCTTCGGGACGTGTGGCGCATGGGTCGAAGGCAGCCGTTCGTTTTCGTCTCGCATAGTTCGGAGTTCCCTCGATCGGGGCCGCCCGCGGCGGGTGCCAGGCCCATTCGGTGCGGACGGCGAGCGACGGCCTTCGATCCGAGAGTCGGGTTGCTTGGGAACGCAGCCCAAATCGGGTGGTAAGCTCCATCCAAGGCTAAATACCGGGACGAGTCCGATAGTCGACAAGTACCGTGAGGGAAAGTTGAAAAGAACTTTGGAGAGAGAGTTCAAGAGAACGTGAAACCGCCCAGGGGTAAACGGGTGGGACCGCTCACCGCGATCGCGGGGGGACTCAGTCCGGTGCTGCCTAGGCTCGAGCCCAAACTCGATGTGTGTTCTTGAAAGAGAGGCCGTCGCGGCACAGGTCGTCGTTCGTCGTGTCCGCGGGGGACTCGTTCCCCGCGGTTCCAGCTTTTGTGCCCGCGTCGCCGACGAAGGAGACGGGCCGCGTGGATAGCGGGAAGGGAAACGTGGTGACGACCGCGGCGTCGGTAGGTGGCTGCGTCGGTTGGCTGCGACGGAGGGGACTCGTCCTCTCGATCGCTGCTGCCGCCGGGCCCTAACCCGCCGCATCCGTCGCCGCCGCTTCTTCTTTCCTCCTGCTCCCTCCGCGCGCGACTCCGCTGCACCCGTCCCCTTCATCATCGCTCGGCGTAATCATGGCGCGGGCGCTTCGGCGCGACCTCCGCGCGGCCGGCACCGGACGCACTTCCCCTCCGGTCCGTCGTCGCGACCCGTTCCCGGCGTGCAGGTCGAACACGCGGGTTTTTTTCCGTAGGCGGCAGGCGTTTCATCACCCTGAAAACCCCCGTCTTCCCACCTTGTGAAGTCGGGGGCCACCGGCCGTCGGGCCCGCGAACGTAACTGCCCCTTTCTGCCGGGAACGGAGGAAATCTGACACGATCCGTTACACGTGGCGAGCCGGTCCGTTTTGATCCCGCCGGAAGTCGCGTGCGGGCGACGCACTCTGTGTGTCGCTCCTTAGGCGCCCCACCGTCTCGGGCGCGTGCGCGATGAGAGGCGGGATAGGACTGGCGCGGCCTCGCCGTCACGCACCTCGCCGACGTTTCGGGTTCTTGTCGGGGGCAACCCCGCCCGCGCCCGTTTCCGTTTCCGGAGAGGTCGCTCGGCGACGCTTTTTTACTCGAGCCGCCCGCCACCCCGGGTCAGCGACGTGCATCGGCAACCCACCCGACCCGTCTTGAAACACGGACCGAGGAGTCCTGGCCGTTCGCGAGTCGTAGGGGCCACCTCTGACTAACCCCGAAGGCGAAGCGAAAGCGAGAGAGCGTGTAGGAGGGCGTCGATCGGGAGAGGTGTCGTGGCAAAGTCGTCCGGGGGTCGTCGGGGGGTGTCGTCGGTCTCGTGCCGTCGTCTTCTCCTCGCCTCACCCGCCTCCGAGCCGTGCCCGATCCCGCCGGCGCGGCGTTTTCGGCCTTCCGCCGTCGCTGCTGCGGTGCCCGCAACTTTTCCTTTTTTCTCTCTTCCCGAGAGAGAGGGAAGGCTCGTGGCTGACGTGCGGTTGTTTTTCCCTCCTCCCCGAGAGGGGACCGGCGCATCATCCAAAAAGGGGAATTGCCGGGCGCCAGCTTCCATATCCTCCTTCCGCCCATCGGTGAGATCCCGCGGCTTGAACTAGTCCTATTTTGTCGTCGAGTTTAGGCGCTGCGCGCGGGCGCATCACCCCCGGGTCGGTTTCCCCTTTTTCCGAGTACGACTCGGCCGACTCTGGCGTAGCGAGCGACCAGGGACCCGAAAGATGGCGATCCACGCCCGGTCGGGATGAAGCCAGAGGAAACTCTGGTGGAAGTCCGAAGCGCCTCTGACGTGCAAATCGATCGTCGGAACCGGGTGTAGGGGCGAAAGACCAATCGAGCCGTCTAGTAGCTGGTTCCCTCCGAAGTTTCCCTCAGGATAGCTGGCGCTCGATCGTCGCAATTCCATCCGGTAAAGCGAACGATTGGAGGCCCCGGGGCCGTTCACGGCCTCGACCTACTCTCGAACTCGGAACGGGTGGAACGGGCCGACTCTCCCGAACGACGGAGCCGACCCATCCGGCCGCCGCCGCCAGCACGCTTCGCTGGGCGGTTGGTCACCTCGAATGCGAGTGCCAAGTGGGCCACTTTTGGTAAGCAGAACTGGCGCTGTGGGATGAACCAAACGTCCGGCTAAGGTGCCTAACGCGACGCCCATGAGATCCCCGAAAGGGTGTCGGTCGATATAGACAGCAGGACGGTGGCCACGGAAGTCGGAATCCGCTAAGGAGTGTGTAACAACTCACCTGCCGAATCGACCGGCCCCGAAAATGGATGGCGCTGGAGCGACGGACCGATGCCGGACCGTCGCGGCGAGGAGCGATGAACTTTCGCGCCGAAACGATGCCGCGACGAGTAGGAGGGCGCCGCGGCGAGCACGGAAGCCTAGGGCGCGAGCCCGGGTGGAGCCGACCGCGGGTGCAGATCTCGGTGGTAGTAGCAAATATTCGAACGAGACCTTCGAAGACCGAAGTGGAGAAGGGTTCCGTGCCAACGGCGGTCGAGCACGGGTCAGTCGGTCCTAAGACGCGGGCGAAAGTCTTCCCGAAAGGCGCCGGATCCGTTATGAAAGGTGAAAGGAAAGCGAATCGAATCGAATCGAATCAAAAGCCCAAACAAAAAAAAAGCGGCCGGCCTCCCGTCGAAAGGGAATCGGGTTAATATTCCCGAACCCGGACTCGGAGAGGGCCCGGGGGTGGCGACGCTGTCGGCAGCGATGTCGGCGGCGCCCGTCGCTTCCCGGGCGAAACCGCGGTGACGCAAGCGAGCCCGGAGACGTCGCCGGGAGCCCCGGGAAGAGTTCTCTCTTCTTCGTAAAGGACCATGTCCGTGGAATCGGCTCGTCCGGAGATACGGAAAAGGTACCTGTAGAGCGCCGCGGCTCGGGCGGCGTCCGGTGCGCTTTCGGCGGCCCTGGAAAATCCGGGTCCGGTTTTCGCAGCTAGTCGGTCCGTACCCACCATCCGCAGCAGGTCTCCAAGGTGTACAGCCTCTCGTCGATGGCATCAATGTAGGTAAGGGAAGTCGGCAAAATGGATCCGTACCTTCGGAAGAAGGATTGGCTCCGAGGACCGGGTCGGTCGGGCCGTGCCCGCGCGAAGCGAGGAACCGGTACGGGGCTGTAGCGTTCGCTCCGTTCGCGCTTTGCGGCGAAGGCATAGGGGCCGCGGCGGTCCGTTGTGCGGCGGCGTGTTCCGGTCAAGCGGTCGCGGTCAAGCGAGCGTGTGTTGCGGGTCGGAGAGCGATACGGGTGGGAGTCCGCCGTCGGGCGGCA
>NW_027633883.1:17500-26673 GCF_053919585.1 Euprymna scolopes
TGTAAAATCGGAATAGACCGGACCAGGAATGTCGAGGGGGAAAAAACTGACAAAGTCCTGGTGTGCCTAGGCGTCGAGAAGGCACTTTGCGACGCCTACCGACATCCCCATGTGGCAGTAGGCGTAAAACTGGAAAATCGCCGACCAGAAATGTCGCTTCGTATAATCGACGTTTTTTTGACCACCATTTTCAGGTGTCGGAGGTGGGTCTGGACGAATACCAACACCATTTCTGGGGTTTTCCAGTTTGAAAGTTTTATAAAACATGTTCGGTAGGAAGCACACTTTGGTGTGTCGGTTCGTCGGAGCAGCGACTCTTTGCCTCGTGGTGGTCCGGAACGTCTCTACGGGCTTGTCGCAAAGGCGTCAGAAAGTGGCATCTCCGCCGCCTAGGGCTGTCACCGTTATCGCTGTCGCCGCGCTCCAACTTGTTTTGATCCGCCGCCTTCGTTCCTGCCAACCGTGCGCCCGCTCATCGTCGTTAGGTTATAATACGTGGTACGTGTGTGTGCTTCTCCGTGGACCTAGGGCTGCTCGACGTGTCGAACGATATGTTGGAACAACTAACGGCTCCTTTTCCTGGTTCCATAGTCGTCGTGGTACCCGCGTCGTCAGCCATATCTATGTCCACCATGTTTAGCCGATACGTTTGCTGCAGCTTCTGCTTCCGCCTCAGCGTTCGCCGCTCTCAGCCGCCGCTGTTGTTGCTGCCGTTCTGCCATTCAACCACTACCTGCGAATCTTTCGATGATCGGCCGAACGACCCATCGCTGTGCGACCGATAAATCCTCCGGATTAGGGAGAAACGCCGCCGCTCTCTGCCGCCGTCGAACGGAAAAACGTACATTGTAACGAACGAACGAACGAACGAAACGAATTAACGAACGAGCGAACAAACAAACAAAAATAGCCGCGGGGGATGCACTATGTAGATCCTGATCCCCTTGTAACCATACGTACGTTGTTCGATGCTCTCCCGTCCTGGAAGTCGCCGCAGCAAACAGGAGGATGAGCAGCAGCAGGCGCGCCGCCGTAACCGCCGCCTGCCTGCCGCCTCCTACTCCTGTCAGCGTCCGATCTCACAGCGTGTGAACGTTCGCTGACACCCGATTTCTTTCCGTCTGGCAAAACCTTGGACGTCCCGCTCGCGGTACACGTGCTGCAGCGACTTCTCGTCCGACAACGCATAAGCGTCGACGTCTGCCGCCGCATCTTCTGATACGTGGACGGTGATAGCGCTAGTCCCTTCTTGCGCCACCTCCACCTTTGTTAGCGCCAAAGAAGATCGATCGAGCAGTCGTGGTCGCAGTCGATTAACCCGTTTTCACCGTCGCAGTTCCCAAGCCGCCGATCAAGTCGTTGCTCTTCTTGTTCGTTCTTCCCATACCGTCGATTTGCACGGCTGCCGGATGAGCCATCCTCTGTCCGGCGAAGCGCTCACGTCAGTGATCGATACTTGCACCGACAGTCCTCCCGCTCGCGACTCGGTGCTCGAATCGGACTCGTTCGTTTTTATCTCGATGCGATTGTGAAAAGGGGGACCGGTCGTCAATGTCGTGTGTGTCGACGATGTTGTTCGCCCGGTCCGCCGCGTTGTTGTCGTTTTTTTTTTTTTTTTTTTTTTTCCCCTAACGTTCGCCGTCGCACGGACGAAAGGGTGAGAAAAAAAAAAAAAGCTCGAAAAAGCCGCCCAAAAAAATCGGACCGAGGAGCCGCTTGCGAGAACGCGCCATGTGCACGTTGTCTCTCCTCGGTTTTCCGAGCACGAACACGACGCCGGTCGGTCGGTCGGTCGACGAAGGCGACGACGAAGGTGACGGGAAAATTTACGCCGCCGCTGCCCTGGTCCAGCTCCTCCCCGATGACGGCTGTGATGTTGACGTGACGTTGGCGACGACGACGACGACGACGGAGACGACGACGACGACGAGACGGCATCGATGGCGACCACGATGACGACGACCTCGACGAGTTCAGTCTGCACCTTGACCTCCGATGTCCGTGTGCACTGCCGTCGTGCTGTTTGTCGTTTGTCGTATGTATCGCTGTCAAGGGTGCCGTTGTCGTTGTTGTTGTCGACGTTGTTGCTTGCTCTCTCGTCTCGGTCGGTTGGTACGTTGATGACGACGACGACGACGAAGACGACGACGACGACGACGAGACGGCATCGATGGCGACCACGATGACGACGACCTCGACGATTCCAGTCTGCACCTTGACCTCCGATGTCCGTGTGCACTGCCGTCGTGCTGTTTGTCGTTTGTCGTATGTATCGCTGTCAAGGGTGCCGTTGTCGATGTTGTTGTTGTCGACGCTGTCGTCTGTTCTCTCTTCTCGGCCGGCTGTGACGTGGACGTTGACGACGACGACGACGAGACGGAATCGATGGCGACCACGATGACGACGACCTCGGCGAGTTCAGTCTGCACCTTGACCCTCGATGTCCGTGTGCACTGCCGTCGTGCTGCTTGTCGTTTGTCGTATGTATCGCTGTCAAGGGTGCCGTTGTCGTTGTTGTTGTCGACGTTGGTCGCTTTCGTTCTTTGAGTCTCGGTCTCGGTCCAAGTCAGGGGAGAAACAAAAAGAGGCCATCAGCGCGGGCAGCGCGCTTCTTCTGACGGCGAACCCCCTCGAAAAATAAATAAACACGTGCCCGTCGTTGTAGTTGTCTGTCTTATGTCGGTCGGTCGGTCGGTCGGTCTGTCGTTCTGTCGAAACAAAGTCCCAAATTCCAACGATACCTGGTTGATCCTGCCAGTAGTCAATATGCTTGTCTCAAAGCTTAAGCCATGCAAGTGTAAGTTCACGCCACGCATTAGAACGGGCGAAACCGCGAATGGCTCAGGAACCGGACCTAATCCTCGGGACCGTATTCCTCCTCGGAGGCGATGGATAACTGTGGCAATTCTAGAGCTAATACATGTGACACAGGCCGCGATCGGTCGGCGCGCCGTCGTCGCCACGCCTCGCGCGCTGGCACCCGCGTCGGCCGTTCCGGGTCGCGGCGCTACATATTAGACTGAGACCGATGCGCGTCATTCCGTCCTCCCGTCGTCGGCGTTCCCGCTCGCGGGTCCGTTCGGTGGCGGGGCTCATAGGGCGGCGCGCTCCGCTTTTGTGACTCTGGATAACTCACTGGTCGATCGCACGAGCTTTCACGCCCGGCGACGGGTCTCTCGAGGGTCCGCCCTATCAACTGTCGACGGTCGGTTAAGTGCCTACCGTGGTTACTACGGGTAACGGGGAATCGGGGTTCGATTCCGGAGAGGGAGCATGCGAAACGGCTACCACATCCAAGGAAGGCAGCAGGCGCGCAAATTACCCACTCCCGGCACGGGGAGGTAGTGACGAAAAATAACGACGCGGGACTCTGTCGAGGCCCCGCGATCGGAATGAGTACACTTCAAATCCGTTAACGAGGACCAACCGGAGGGCAAGTCTGGTGCCAGCAGCCGCGGTAATTCCAGCTCCGGTAGCGTATATTAAAGTTGTTGCGGTTAAAAAGCTCGTAGTCCGAACTCGGGTTCGTGGTCGCGCAAGCGGCCCCGGGGCGGCGGCGCCATCGTCGTCGTTGACTTTGGTCGTCCGTTCGCATTCCCGGCCCTTTCCGCCGGTGTCACCGCTAGCATACCCGCCACGAGGTCCTGCCGGCGAGGTGGACGAGGAGGTCGTGATCGGGATCCGGGAAAAAAAAACAAGTGGTCGTCGGTTCGGTTCCGGGAGTAGTCTAACGGGGGGGTGCTACGTGTGTGTGTTTGGGTGCGTTCATTCGCATCCCCGCACTCTGACCCCCGCGCTTCTCTCCCTCTCCCTTTCCGCGCGTTCCTCTTTTTTTTTGAACCCCCCCGGTCCGCTCCGAGTCCCTGCTTCGTGTCTTGTCTGCGCGCGTGTTGCGGTCGGCGGTTTCTCCTCCAAGGTGCTCTTAACCGAGTGTCCGCGCGGCCGGTACGTTCACTTTGAAAAAATTAGAGTGCTCAGAGCGGGCTGTTCAAGCTTGCATACGATAAGCATGGAATGATGGAAGAGGGCCTCGTCTACGTCTGTCGGTCTCCGTCTACGGCGAGGCAATGATCGAAGGGAGCGGTCGGGGCCACTCGTATTGCGACGTTAGAGGTGAAATTCTTGATCGTCGCAAGACGAACTGCAGCGATGGCGTGTGGCAAGCACGTTTCCTCGATCAAGAGCGAAAGTCGGAGGTTCGAAGACGATCAGATACCGTCGTAGTTCCGACCGTAAACGATGCCGACCGGCGATCCGCCGGCGTTCGCTTCCATGACCCGGCGGGTAGCCTGCGGGAAACCAGAGTTCGGTTCCGGGGGGAGTATGGTTGCAAAGCTGAAACTTAAAGGAATTGACGGAAGGGCACCACCAGAGTGGAGCCTGCGGCTTAATTTGACTCAACACGGGAAAACTCACCCGGTCCGGACACCGGTAGGATTGACAGATCGATAGCTCTTTCTCGATTCGGTGGGTGGTGGTGCATGGCCGTTCTTAGTTGGTGGAGCGATCCGTCTGGTTGATTCCGATAACGAACGAGACTCCGGCCTGCTAACTAGTGCGCCGATGTCAGTGATTTTTAACGGCGGGCTCGGCGTCCTCCGTGGCGCTCGGGTCCGGGTCGGTTTTCTCACGCACTTCTTAGAGGGACGGGTGGCAGAAAGCCACACGAGGCGGAGCGATAACAGGTCTGTGATGCCCTTAGATGTCCGGGGCCGCACGCGCGCTACACTGGAGGTATCAGCGGGGACTTCGCCCCGGCCCGAGAGGGTTGGGAAACCTCTGAACCACCTCCCGTGATAGGGATCGGGGCCTGTAACCAACCCCGTGAACGAGGAATTCCCGGTAGGCGCGGGTCAACAGCCCGCGTCGATCACGTCCCTGCCCTTTGTACACACCGCCCGTCGCTACTACCGATCGAACGGTCCGGTGAGGTCCTCGGATCTGGCCGACGACGCCGCCGGGCAGTGCGCGACGTGTCCGTCACGACACTCGTGCATCTACGCCTCGGCGTTCGATGCCTGGAGAAGACGACCGAACCCGATCGTTTAGAGGAAGTAAAAGTCGTAACAAGGTTTCCGTAGGTGAACCTGCGGAAGGATCATTACCGTTTTCCCCGTTCGAGACTGGTTTGTTGTTTTCCGGCCTACCTCCTCTGTCTGTCGGCGTCAACGCCTCGAATGCGCGCAAACAAACCTATAAAAGGCGGAGCGAGAGATAGATTTGTGGTGACGCGGAGGTTTTTAAAGCCCCAGCTCTTCTTGCTTGCTTCCGCGTCTTACCACCTGTTTGTTTTTTCGCCCACCGCAAGTGATGGCCGCTTCTTCTTTGCCTTGTCGCCGCTTTATCGTTTTTTTTGTTTTTTTGCAGCCGCTGTGCCACCGCCGCTAGCTAAAAAAACAAACTACTCGCGACATTGCAATGCCGTCACGCCTCCTCGCACAGACCTCCTCGCACACTACTAAATCTATATAAACAAAAACTAATATAAAAAAACCAAGTGCTGAACCCTGGACGGGGGATCACTCGGCTCGTCCGTCGATGAAGAGCGCGGCCAGCCGCGATAACTGATGCGAATTGCAGGACTCAGTGAACATCGACACCTCGAACGCACATTGCGGCCCCGAGATCCCTTGTCTCGGGGCCACGTCCGGTCGAGAGGCGGAACGTTACATGTCTTTCTCCGTTAACGAAACGACATCTTGCCGTCCCCGTGCCCGCCCGGTCCTCGGCACGGTGGTAACCGGGACGTCGCAGGAGCGAGTGACGAGGGGGAAGAAAAATAAAAAAAGAATTGACTCCTTTCAATGTCTTTTTTTTTTTTAAAACCCTCTCCGGCCTCCTCCTTCGTCTCCCGCTGGCAGACCGCGGAGTCTTTTCCCTTTTCGACCGCGTGAAGAAACACTGTGGAGGAGGAGCAGGAGGAGTCTGTCCGAAAGCAGCCGAAGGGAGACCAAAAAAAAAGTACCGACCTAACCGACTGCCGACGTAAGCGCCGCCTGCTCGTCTCGCTCTCTGCCTCATGAAGGTGTCTCTCAGCGACGCCTCGAGCAGCGCGACGAGCACGGCCGTCGCACCGTAAAAAGGTGGCCGCGTCGTAGGCAACGCAACGTCGGATGGGGAGGACCCACGCTTTTTTTTAATTGTTGGCTTCTTCATTTTCGGTCGGACGGGCGCTATATCGGCCAGCCGTCGTCACACGGAGGGTACCGATCGAGATTCCTCTCCTCCAAACACCACACTCTACTAAAAACCGCCGCCCTCGGCTCGGACGAGACGACCCGCTGAACTTAAGCATATCGCTAAGCGGAGGAAAAGAAACCAACCGGGATTCCCTTAGTAACGGCGAGTGAACCGGGAGAAGCCCAACGCCGAATCCCGTCGCAAGTTAAAGGCTTCGGGACGTGTGGCGCATGGGTCGAAGGCAGCCGTTCGTTTTCGTCTCGCATAGTTCGGAGTTCCCTCGATCGGGGCCGCCCGCGGCGGGTGCCAGGCCCATTCGGTGCGGACGGCGAGCGACGGCCTTCGATCCGAGAGTCGGGTTGCTTGGGAACGCAGCCCAAATCGGGTGGTAAGCTCCATCCAAGGCTAAATACCGGGACGAGTCCGATAGTCGACAAGTACCGTGAGGGAAAGTTGAAAAGAACTTTGGAGAGAGAGTTCAAGAGAACGTGAAACCGCCCAGGGGTAAACGGGTGGGACCGCTCACCGCGATCGCGGGGGGACTCAGTCCGGTGCTGCCTAGGCTCGAGCCCAAACTCGATGTGTGTTCTTGAAAGAGAGGCCGTCGCGGCACAGGTCGTCGTTCGTCGTGTCCGCGGGGGACTCGTTCCCCGCGGTTCCAGCTTTTGTGCCCGCGTCGCCGACGAAGGAGACGGGCCGCGTGGATAGCGGGAAGGGAAACGTGGTGACGACCGCGGCGTCGGTAGGTGGCTGCGTCGGTTGGCTGCGACGGAGGGGACTCGTCCTCTCGATCGCTGCTGCCGCCGGGCCCTAACCCGCCGCATCCGTCGCCGCCGCTTCTTCTTTCCTCCTGCTCCCTCCGCGCGCGACTCCGCTGCACCCGTCCCCTTCATCATCGCTCGGCGTAATCATGGCGCGGGCGCTTCGGCGCGACCTCCGCGCGGCCGGCACCGGACGCACTTCCCCTCCGGTCCGTCGTCGCGACCCGTTCCCGGCGTGCAGGTCGAACACGCGGGTTTTTTTTCCGTAGGCGGCAGGCGTTTCATCACCCTGAAAACCCCCGTCTTCCCACCTTGTGAAGTCGGGGGCCACCGGCCGTCGGGCCCGCGAACGTAACTGCCCCTTTCTGCCGGGAACGGAGGAAATCTGACACGATCCGTTACACGTGGCGAGCCGGTCCGTTTTGATCCCGCCGGAAGTCGCGTGCGGGCGACGCACTCTGTGTGTCGCTCCTTAGGCGCCCCACCGTCTCGGGCGCGTGCGCGATGAGAGGCGGGATAGGACTGGCGCGGCCTCGCCGTCACGCACCTCGCCGACGTTTCGGGTTCTTGTCGGGGGCAACCCCGCCCGCGCCCGTTTCCGTTTCCGGAGAGGTCGCTCGGCGACGCTTTTTTACTCGAGCCGCCCGCCACCCCGGGTCAGCGACGTGCATCGGCAACCCACCCGACCCGTCTTGAAACACGGACCGAGGAGTCCTGGCCGTTCGCGAGTCGTAGGGGCCACCTCTGACTAACCCCGAAGGCGAAGCGAAAGCGAGAGAGCGTGTAGGAGGGCGTCGATCGGGAGAGGTGTCGTGGCAAAGTCGTCCGGGGGTCGTCGGGGGGTGTCGTCGGTCTCGTGCCGTCGTCTTCTCCTCGCCTCACCCGCCTCCGAGCCGTGCCCGATCCCGCCGGCGCGGCGTTTTCGGCCTTCCGCCGTCGCTGCTGCGGTGCCCGCAACTTTTCCTTTTTTCTCTCTTCCCGAGAGAGATAGGAGAGGGAAGGCTCGTGGCTGACGTGCGGTTGTTTTTCCCTCCTCCCCGAGAGGGGACCGGCGCATCATCCAAAAAGGGGAATTGCCGGGCGCCAGCTTCCATATCCTCCTTCCGCCCATCGGTGAGATCCCGCGGCTTGAACTAGTCCTATTTTGTCGTCGAGTTTAGGCGCTGCGCGCGGGCGCATCACCCCCGGGTCGGTTTCCCCTTTTTCCGAGTACGACTCGGCCGACTCTGGCGTAGCGAGCGACCAGGGACCCGAAAGATGGCGATCCACGCCCGGTCGGGATGAAGCCAGAGGAAACTCTGGTGGAAGTCCGAAGCGCCTCTGACGTGCAAATCGATCGTCGGAACCGGGGTGTAGGGGCGAAAGACCAATCGAGCCGTCTAGTAGCTGGTTCCCTCCGAAGTTTCCCTCAGGATAGCTGGCGCTCGATCGTCGCAATTCCATCCGGTAAAGCGAACGATTGGAGGCCCCGGGGCCGTTCACGGCCTCGACCTACTCTCGAACTCGGAACGGGTGGAACGGGCCGACTCTCCCGAACGACGGAGCCGACCCATCCGGCCGCCGCCGCCAGCACGCTTCGCTGGGCGGTTGGTCACCTCGAATGCGAGTGCCAAGTGGGCCACTTTTGGTAAGCAGAACTGGCGCTGTGGGATGAACCAAACGTCCGGCTAAGGTGCCTAACGCGACGCCCATGAGATCCCCGAAAGGGTGTCGGTCGATATAGACAGCAGGACGGTGGCCACGGAAGTCGGAATCCGCTAAGGAGTGTGTAACAACTCACCTGCCGAATCGACCGGCCCCGAAAATGGATGGCGCTGGAGCGACGGACCGATGCCGGACCGTCGCGGCGAGGAGCGATGAACTTTCGCGCCGAAACGATGCCGCGACGAGTAGGAGGGCGCCGCGGCGAGCACGGAAGCCTAGGGCGCGAGCCCGGGTGGAGCCGACCGCGGGTGCAGATCTCGGTGGTAGTAGCAAATATTCGAACGAGACCTTCGAAGACCGAAGTGGAGAAGGGTTCCGTGCCAACGGCGGTCGAGCACGGGTCAGTCGGTCCTAAGACGCGGGCGAAAGTCTTCCCGAAAGGCGCCGGATCCGTTATGAAAGGTGAAAGGAAAGCGAATCGAATCGAATCGAATCAAAAGCCCAAACAAAAAAAAAGCGGCCGGCCTCCCGTCGAAAGGGAATCGGGTTAATATTCCCGAACCCGGACTCGGAGAGGGCCCGGGGGTG
>NW_027633884.1:0-26609 GCF_053919585.1 Euprymna scolopes
GTCTGAATAATCCGATGTGAATAATCAATCCTCATCTCAAAAAATAAGGAATATAATTCAAAAGTACTTACAATTTGATCTTCCACAAAATGTAACCCAGCACACAAAGAAGCAAAATAATGAGTATCACAATGATTATTATCAGAGTGGACGACCGTTCTACAATATGGAAAAAAATATATAAACAATATAAAAAACTAAAAAATAATAAAAAACATAGAAATTTTTTTTAATAAAATTGTTACTAAATATGTAACGTTGCCCAACACATAACCTCAGTCGCAAAGCAGACAAGAATAGGAAAGAACTTGACGTCACCCACATAACGTGCTCTCTCATCTACATCTCTAACGTGATTTCGAACGTAATCCACGTCTCTAATGTGATCGTCTTCTCTAATGTGTTCTTTCTCCGTTTTATAGTCTTTTTCTTGACTGGTGATGTTATTTCGCATACGTGCGTCCATGCTCTATTACAAATATTGCATTATTTACTGCTTCTATGTAATTTTCTCTATAAATAAGAGGTCAGTGCAAAAGATTTTGCAAAAGAAGAAAAAAATGGTTTTGTCAGTTTGTAGCAGCAGAGCCATTATAAACCATTATAATTTATTTAATGCATATTGTTATTACGTAAACATATCACGATTAATTTATAACTTTTTCTTTCAGATTATTAAAGCGTTATTTATATTTTCCTGCAATATTCTCCCGTGTGTTGACCGAAAAACGACCTTCTTTAGTCAACAGAAAGGGAGTCATCTTCCATCATGATAATGCTCCTCTTCACACAGCACTACTACCCACATATCTCCTAGCGATGATTACAAAAAATAAATATATCGTATTGCCTAAAAAATGTTACTAAAAATTGCATTGGTCACGGCTTCAAATGTTTTACTTACTTTTTTTGCACATTGAATCTTTATATTCATAGTCATCTTTACAGTTGCATTTTTGTGAAGAACAAACCATATTTTCACCGCTGCATCCATCATTAGAAAAGCACGGCTCCTTATATTTAACCTCTGCAAAATAAGAAATCACAATTGTAATTGGTAAAAAATAATTTATCTCCATCTAGTGAAGAAATGATAATTGTCTGTTTCTATGTCCACTAAAACTTTAAAAAAATACACAAAAACAAAGTTGGTATTTTTAATTGTAGTCTATACTGCAGTATAGAGAACCTACTGTTTATTTTATAAATTTTTTTTTATATATAATGGCTTGAATTAAAATTTAAAATGCAAAAGTCAAGTATCATGGTCCAGTTATACTCTAAACAGAAACATTCTCTTCAAACATGCCTCTGTCTTATCATAGAAGCTACTGTTGATTTTATTTGCTGGGCCTTTCTCCTTGTGTGGTGATAACGCTTCTAAAATGCACTTGTGATGTTAGGTTGTATAAAAGTGTTTATTTGGGTGAAATTTGGACTTCCTTTTTTAATCAGATTTTTTTGATTATCGATTTTCAATACTTATGCATACCGATACAAAACCTATGTAAGAACACTCCCAGACACATCAAGTACATACATAGACAAAGTGATTTTTATATACTAGTAGAGTACACAGAATGATACCTAAATACATATGTACACATATGTATAATACCGTCATCCATGGTCCTGGATATGACCTTAAACTATATCCAGTGGTGAGGCCCCAGCTTGCAGGCTTTGGGGAGTGTTGAGCCACCCTTTAATTGCCATTGCTCCCAGGTCTACTCTGACCCAGAGTGGTAGTAACTGATTGGGCCCCAACCATGGGTTAAATAGAAACCGACTTGAAAACAAAAAATAAATTCTATTAAAAAATGTTTTCTTCAAAATCTTTGGATTCGGCATTAAATAACCTGAAAAGGGTTGATATGCCGTAGAACAAAAGCAACCAACCAACCGTCATCCATGAATTTCTTTTTCCTTGTCTAAGTTTCAGCAGTATGGCTGAACGCAGTAGTCCATTCAAGCCACCCTTAAAGTTACTTAGGAGAACAATTTTTAGAGGAGACTTACTCAAAAAACAGGTAAACTTGTCTAAGTAATGGCCGTCTATGCACGTGCATTTCTTATTTATGCAATGACTTAACACTTGACACATGCTGTTGAATTGGCAATCTGATGTGGGTCTCCGTTCTGGTAAAAAATAAAAAAATAAAATAAAAAAAATAAATAAAAATAAAAGTTAAATATACATTTTTAAATTGTCATTAAAAAAAATAAATAAAAATAAAAATTTGCAAACTTCAGTGAATAAAATACAATAGAAATTTGAAAATTAAAAAAAAAAAATTTGAATTAAATTTTAGTAAATAGATATGTTTATCAAAATTAATTTTTACATTGGTCTGATCTTTTCAAGCATTAAATTTTAAATTCTAAATATTAAGTGCTTCTTAGGCAGTGGATTTCCTATTATTATTATTTGACACATGCGTACGACCGGCGCTTCACACTGTTATTGGACATTTAAACTTCATTCAGCCTCAATTTCAAATCTCTTAGGACGTGCCAGGTGTTACCCCCTCCACCATGACGCGAAAGAAGAACTGTCTATATTTCCTGACAAAGAATATTAAAAATATTAAATAGTAAATTTGAAAAATTAAAAAAAATAAAATTTAATTTAATTTTAATGAAAAGATATTTTTATTAAAATTAATTTTTGCACTTATCTTTGGTCTTTTCAAAATTTAAATTCTAAATATTAAATGCTTCTTAGTGGATTATGTTTCTGAATTTTTGGGATCAGGATCGATACTTCGAATTATATAGTGATCTGTGTTGTGGATAAAATACTTGATAAAATTCACTTTTAAAGTTACACTCTTCTGGAGGTTGAAGGTTGAATGTTCAGTGCAGGTGACACACCCAAAATACAACTGCAAATTGCTTTGGACTTCTGCCTGAATTTGATTTTAGTAAATAGATATGTTTGACAAAGCAGGGGCATGCTACTCTTGTGGATTTTTAAAGTTTTTATGGAAATCACTCTAAACAAGGCATGAAGCCATTTAATGTAAGGAGCTAAAAAAATAGTACTTCAAGGTCAAAATCTTCCAACGATGAGTGTTAGATGGAATCAATTCTGACTTAGAAAACAGCAATTCTCTCTTTGTCAGAAACCTTGCTCCTGGAAAGTGAGGAGTAAAGATAAAAAAAAGGGAAGCAAGACTAACGCTGCTGCCAAAAGTAAACCCAAGATCCATTTTCCATTCAGCGTTCTGTGCAGATTCCCAAGTTCGATAAAAAGATTCCCGAGTTCAACAAAATACACTTGAGGAAGGTCGGAGGTTACATCGGCTGAAACGTTCTGGTCAATGTAATCTACAAACTTCTTCAGGTATGTCTTTACTCTTTCTGTAAAACGTGGGAATCTATACAAAATTTCAAATGGAATCTGCAAGAATCCATGGCACAATGGATAAAAGTGCTAAGTGATGGATCTAAATGACAGTCTTCTGAAAATCGAAGATTCAATCCTCAGTGCAGACGATACTAAACATACAATCAGGAATTACTTAAGACTATTATTCAGTTATGTTTAATGGAATGAGAGCAAGTTACCCCCATGGATTAAATAAAAGGTTCTGTTTGAAATTCCAGACAGATTCCCGAGTTCAACAGAAAGAAAAAAGGAGGTTGGTGGTTGCATCAACTAAAACATTGTGAGATTAACACCCAAGATTAGAATATTAGTCTGACTAATCCAATAATCCAATCTTTATTTCAAAAATTCTGAAACACAATGCGTGTTTTAAAAAAAAAAAACTTTTAAAAATTCCAAATTAAAAAAACTTGCTTAGATGGCAGGAACCGTTTTTGTAATAAGTCTCGTGAGCGCAAGAGCAATTCCTCTTTTCACATTCTACGTATTTCCCAAGGCATTCCTTCGTATCTGTGCAGGAGTGAAATAGTCCATGTTCTGAAAAGATAAAAAATAACTGATAGAATTCAAAGATCTGTAGATCAAACTTTGGAAAAATATAATTCTACTTTTTAGCTGATCTGTTTCTTTTTTTTTTTTTTACAAGGCCCGAAGGCTACTCGAGGATAACGATTAATGAATATAAATTGGTAGTGAAATAATTGTTAATGGTGTAAGTTAGGTACAATTTGATTATTAAAGGGACATTTCAACAAGAACTTGTTTATGTTAGACTTGAAGACTACCATACTGTAGTTGGCCGGGAAGCGAGTAAATGGAACAGTGTTGCATGAGAGGGCAGTTCTAGACAAGAAGTTGTGTTTGTGGAATCTGCGTTTAGATTTAGGCATAGATAGAAAGTGGGGAAACAATTGATAGTTGTTGTAGCTAGTCGAGTGATTTTTTGTAAAATTTTGGCATGGACAGACCATAGATTGGAACTCAGATGAACACTTGCCATGAAAATGGCGATAGACGCGTAATGTCTCTTTTGTAGGAAAGAGATTGCATAGACAAGAAACGGGCATCACCTACTAGGTTTCAAAGCTGGTTTTGAACTGGATAGGGTGTGCCAAGAAACTCCTGCTCAGTTTTGGCAACAGTACTCCATTTTAGGATGTGTTTGGCTCTTATACAAAGAGATATAGATAGAGAATTGCATCGGCAGCGAGATACTTACTAGAGCGATAGAATGATCTAACCATTTTTTTTCAGTGATCTTGGCAACTGATTTGATATACGTGTTTAATTTCAGATCAGGGTTGAAGGTCAGTCCCAAAAGCTTTCAAGACATCATACTTCCTCAAAGACGAGAACAATTCATTTCAATTGGGGCCTAGGTAAATCCTCCTATTTTTCAAACTCAAAAAGTTGAAGAGCTACACAGATGGAAGTGGTACAATAAAATTATTTTTCTACATAGTCACCACCATTCTCAATGCACTTTTTTCAGAAATTCAATGACGCAGCTTCACTTTCGATGCTCGTCCATGACAAGGATTGCTTTCTTAGAATCTCACACCGGCAATATCTGCAACAGAGAGCTGAAACTTTCAGGTCATGAATGCCTAAGTTCACTTATCATAACAATGAAATTTGCAACCTCCTCCAATCCATTCGGACGGAATAAAAAATAGGAGCCATTACGTTTGAAACGCCCCTTATAATATGGCCTAACATCCACAGGAAACATGAATTGGAATGGATACATAGGAGATATATAGTTTCCATTCTGCTAGATCTACAGCAGATGTGCTGACGGTTATATCTCATAGGATTAGTGAATCTCTGACAAAGGCTTCCTCTCTAGGGCAATTACTTTTGACATATCAAAAGCCTTCGATAAACTATGGCATAAGGGTCTACTTCACAAGATTTCCAGTTACGGTATAACTGGAAATGTTTTCTCGATCATTAAATCATTTCTCTCTGATAGGCTCATAAGAGTAGTGGTTGATAGGCAGAAATCAGAGGCCCTCAGTATTAATGCTGGAGTCTCTCAGGGGTCCATCCTGGGCCCAACTCTCTTCCTGATCTACATCAATGATCTTCCAAAACACATACTTAAATCATTTGTTGACATCTATGCTGATGACACGACCATCTATGGCAACACATAAAAGGCCGTAAATGACAAAGATCTCTCTGATTCTCTCTCTTCTGATCCTGAGCATGTGATACAGTGGGGGAAGAGGTGGCTGGTTACTTTTAATGCATCTAAAACCAAGCTCCTATCTTTGCATCATCAACACTCTTATCCATATCTGGCATCAATTGAAATGGATGGCTCTCAACTAGGGGAAGCTCCATGTTTTGATAAGCTTCTAGGCTTGACCTTCACTCCTGACCTGAAATGGAACAATTACATCAAGTCCATTGCCAAGGTCGCTGGAAAAATGGTGGAATCCTTCTATCGCTCCAGAAGATATCTCACTGCTGATGCAATTCTCTACTTATATAAAAGCCAAGTATGTCCAAGGATGGAATACTGTTGCCACATCTAGGCAGGAGCTGCTAAAAACACTATCCTGCCTTAACAGAGTACAAAATAGGCTTCGTGGCCTAGTGAGGGGATACCCTTTTCTCTTCCCTGCAACCTCTCTCCCACAGGAGAGATGTTGCGAGCCTGTCTTTGTTTTATCATTACTACCATGGCAAGTGCTCATCTGAGCTCCAATCCCTGGTCCCCCCCTTGCCGATCTTTCACGAAAAACACCCGTCTAGCTGAAACCACTTTCAAAAATTTTCCCCACTCTTTATCTGTGCCAAAACCAAAACGTAGATTCCATGAACAAAGCTTCTTTCTTAGAAGTGCACGCCTGTGGAACTCTGTTCCATCCGTCTGTTTCCCACCTGACTACAACTTGGATGTTTTCAAGTCCAACACAAACAAATTCCTGATGAACCGCCCCCTTAAGTAGACATTTTATCAAAATCTCAACATTAACGTACTGTACACACACACAATAGCCCTTATCCTCGAGTGGCTTCCGGGCCTTGATAAGTGGTGACCACCTTGTAAAAAAAGAAGAAAAAAAAGAAAGAAAGTCAGGAAGAACTGTGAACATTGTAAGAACACTAAAGTTACATTATAATACGATGCTTATACAAGGATATACTTAACATATAGCAAAACTATTCATTTAAAAAAATTGTAATTACTTACTTTTATGGCAGGAACCATTCAGATCAAAATAATTGTCTTTGCAATTACATTTATTCTTTTCGCATTGCATGTTCTTACCAAAACATTCTCTTGCATCAGTGCAGGATTCAAACAGTTTATGTTCTGAAAGACAAATAAACATTCGTAATTAATTGAACTTGAAGAATTTTTTAATCTCTTGCTGTGACAAAAATTGATTTTTATATTAATACCTAATAGTGTTAGGGCGATTAATCTGAATCGGAATTAGGAATTGAAAAAAATTGTTCCTATTTTCTGATGCCAAAAACGATTCTCCTGATTGCTTTTATTCGTTTTCTTTTTTTTGTTTTTGTTTAGATCTTAATTCTCCATGGCTTGTATTAATGACTAATGGGACACAACCGGCCTCGCCCATTCGTAAAATATGCTTAAATATATTTTAATTCATGCAGATTTCGTATTTATTATAACAGACACAATCCTCTCTCGAATATTATATTGTACCTAATATAATACTGATTTCAAAAGATTTTAATGTAACACTCGTGCAGACTATAAAAACCCAAACGCATTTTTGTGTGTTTTTCTCGATTTTTGATGAGACGTTTTGTTCCTTAGAATCGTGTATCGAATCCATGGAAAAAGATGCAGTATCAACTCTGAAGATCATCACCAAAATAGCCATGCCCTAATTATCTTCAACACAAAAGAAGCAACCTGGAATGGTTCCTAACCACATCCAGAACAAAAGAAAATAGAAGACACGATCAACCCAAGAAAAACCATGACTTAAGGTAGATGACAACTCTCGTTTACATGTCTTTTTTTAGTTTTTATAATTCATATAAATTATTATAAATACATTTATGTTTATATTGTCTGTTACTTGAAAAAATATCTAGACAACATGGTTAACCCCTCCCTTTAGAAACAATAAAACCAACTGATCTAGCACATAATTGTTTGGATAGTATGGCATCGGAGAATATCTCGAGGATCATTGCTTTTCTGTATACCTGTGATACTCTCTCGACGTACCCCAAAGTAAATGAAAAATAGGAAATCAGTTTATCAGCAGAAAAATAGTATAGAAAATTGTTCACCAAGATACACAAAGGCAGCTAAAATAGAATTGTTTTAAAGGTGAGGCAGTAACAGGGACAAAAGATCAGACAATAGACATATTTAGAGTTAGTTTACAGACTGTATGACAGTTTATAGACAGTATTGAGCTTGCGATGGTTCAGGACAGTTTTGCAATTCAAAACAGTGGACAGTTGAATGCAAATTGTGACTAAGAGGAGATCGAGATGTGCTGACGGCAACTGACGAACACAGCCTCAGCAGAAAACATAGATGTGGACCTTAGCACTTAGAGAATGTTTTCCTACGATGGTGTTACACACGCATGCAGGACCCAACCAATATATAGAGAATATGTTGGAGTTTTTGTTTCCTTCGAGTTTGTGTTTTGAGTTGTTTGTTTTTGAAAACTTGTGAACCTGTGTGCGCTTCCTCGGCAACTGCCAATGTGAGAGATGACGAGACGTGCAAAAGGGAAGATGAAAGACAAGACCACAGCACGCAACATTAGGGAGGGCGATTATTGTCTAGTGAATAGGAGAATGCACGGTTGCACATACTACATAGGTACAATGTAGGTTCAATCAGAAAATGTTCTACTCTTGAACCAACTGAAATGATCATACTGTCTAAACAACTGATTCACCAAACATTAAAGATTTTAGAGATTTCATTCAGTTTATTCTGTAGACCTTGTTAGAGCAATTGTGAACAACCATATTTCATTAAGAACAGATACCGACCCAGGTTTCATACCATGGTAGCATCTGTTACATTGAACAGTGTGCTAATTGGACTACCAATTTATCAACATAACATCAAAAGTTTAACATCCCTACAAATTAGCATCATCTGCATATTTCTTATCGCTCATTCAAACTAACACTGTGGCCATAAGCAACATTCTTTTTTAAATTATCACAAAAATATGGACGGCTTTCAAATTATCCCCACGAGTTCCATTTGCCATTATGCTAGTCAAAGACTCATCAAGCAATCGACACAACATCACCAACATAACACAGCATAACACAACACCAACACAACATAATATAGTATAACATAACAAAAACAATAACATAATAGCAAGACTAAAATAACATAACAAAAATACTACGACCATCACAATAGCAAAAACAACAGAGCATGATACAGTACTTTCCTACAACAAAAACCATGTCAAGCTCGCTGACTGCAGCTTTTACATCTCATACCACTTTGACGTAGTCATTTTCTCTGCATGATAATAAGAAGAAAATGCCAGATTATTACTACCATTGCTTTCATCAAAATCTTTAAAAAACACACAAAAAAAAAAATCACCGATATCTATGAGCAAAATCTCATAAAACATATAATCCTTGACCCGTAAAAGAGCCAGATACATCCTAAAATTGAATACTCTTGCCATATCTGGGTGAGATCAGCTCAGAGCCTCCTATCCTGCCTTGACAAATTTCAGAACCAGCTTCGAAACCTAGTAGGCGATGTCCTTTTTTCTTCCCTGCAACCTCTTTCTCACAGAAGAGACATTGCGGGCCTATCTCTGCTCTATCGTTATTCTCATAATACGTGCTCGTCTGAGCTTCAATCTATGATACCCCCCCCCCGGTCAAACCTTCACAAAAACTACTCGTCTAGCTACAAATATCAGCATTTCCTCCAATCTCTATCTGTGCCTAAATCTAAATGCAAATTTCTATGAACAAAGCTTATTTCCTTGAACTGCCCGCCTGTGGAACTATCGCACTGGCCTGCTTTCCAGCTGACTACAATATGGTCGTCTTCAAGCCCAATCTAAGCAAGTTCTTGTTGAGCCCCCTTCTCCCTAAATAATCTATTTCTATCCTATTTCCACCACTAACTATTAATACGCTGTTGTCCCGTGAATACTGTACACTTATTAATCTTTATCCTCGAGTGGCTTTCGGGCCTTAATCCTAAGTGGTGATTATTATGTAAAAACAAAAAGAAGCAAACACCCAAATTATATGCAGAACACCGAAGCTACATTATAGTAACATGTTTAGATAAGGATAGACATGACATGAAGCATAAAACTAAAACTTTCAATTAAAAACAATTGTTTTCACTTACTTTCAAAGCAGGAGTTATTCTGACGATAATATTTGTCTTCGCAAATACAACTACCCTGTTCGCATTGCGTGTTCTCACCAAGACATTGTTTTGTCTTGTTGCAGGGTTCAGATAGTTTATGTTCTGAAAAACAAATAAACATTCGTGATCATTTAATATTTTTATTTGTTGTTGCGGCAACAATTTTACATTTTTATATTAATACCTATGTAATCATAGAAACCCAAACGCAACAAAATAGATGTGGACACACCATAATTCTGCCAAGTGAAAGGCCCTCTCAGAAAGCAGCACACGCATAGCGAAAGATTTGTACAGACTACTACATATCATTAGCATCGCTATCATCAGCATCACCATCATCAGAAAGGAAAAAGAAGAAGGACATGATAGTAACACAAGGAATGAATCTATTAAAAACAGAAAATAACAGTAAGATCCGTGAACAGAATCTTTCAAAATATACGTTTAAATTATCCCCAGAACACGAGAGCTACATTAAAATATGATGCTTACATGAGGATATAGTTAGCAAAATAGTAACTTAAAGGAAAAATGTTTAGACTTTGCACTGAATATCGGATCTGGTGTATCAGAAATGACTCCTGGTTAGAAATAAAACTTCCTTGACAGAGACATGCACCTGGCCGGAAGAAATAAAAAGTTGTTGATTGGCACATTCATCATCATCATTTTAATAATAATAATAATAATAATAATAATAAGAAGAAGAAGAAGAAGAAGAAGAAGACACGACAGTAACACAACAAATAAATCTATTAAAAAACGGACAGATCTGAGAACAATACCTCTCCAAACATAAATCCAAATTATTCTCAAAGTACCACAGCTACATTATAATATGATGCTTACATAAAAATATGCTTAGCATAAAGTTATGCTAAAACATTCCATTAAAAATATTATTATCACTTACTTTCATGGCAGTAACCATTCAGATCATAATAGTTGTCTTTGCAGTTACATTCATTCATTTTGCATTGCGAGTTCTCAATAACGCATTGTCTTGCATCAGTGCAATATTCAAATAGTATTCGTTCTGAAAGACAAATAAACATCCATAATCAATTGACCCTTAAGTTCATTCAATAAAATTATTGATCTTTATGGTAATACATTTGTATGTAATATAAACTTTATAACAATATCTTTGCATGTAATATAACATTTATGTTGGTACTTGTGCATTTAACGAACCAGACGTAACTCAGCATTTGCTCGGCTTTGTCCGACGCATAACGTCAACAGCCGGATAAAACTGTTGGTTCGTTAAATGCACAAGTACCCATTTTTGTTGGTTATTTTTTACGTAAATAGTTGAAACAAAAATAAATAAACGTTTCATTAAAAAAAAATTACGATTATTTGTTTACAAAAAATGTTTTATATGTATTTATTTTGCAAACAAAACAATTTCAAACAATAATACTAATAAAAAAATAAGGTGCAAGTCTATAAATGGGCCACAAGTAATCTTTTTTACTATAAAAATCTGAAAAAAATCTTTATAATGTACGTACTTGTTACTGCATGAAAATGTCATATTCCAAAAATCACGTAAATCGATCAAGTAGTTTTTTTTTAATTTAAGAAAATCAAATATTATCGGACGATTCATCGAAGAAAAAGCCAGCACCATCTTGTTTGAGAGATAACGCAACTAACGACCCCTGGCGAAAATATGGGTCAACAAGGGCAGTACATGCAGACCATCGAATATTTTATCAATAAAGTACTTTTTATTATTTTTATTTTTTTTTTTTTAAGAAAATCAATTTTTACGATTTCTAGGGATAATAAATAAATAAAGAGAATATGTCTTTGGGTTTGTATTACTGTACACATAGATTTGAAAAAGTTGTCAAAAACAAATAAATGTTATCAAAGGCAAGATAAGTTACTTTTCTACTTAACTGAATAATTTTTTAGTGTTTTTATTCAATGTAACATGTTTATTCAGTTCGAAACACATACAGTATTTACCAATGTATTGGAAAATTTAAAATTGCGCCGGCTTCTCTGTTGAACATGGTATGTTTGGGAAAATTAATTCAAAATAAAAAATATACAAAATACTGTTAAAAACCCACCGAATATATGTCAGCCTATGTCACGGTAACATATTGAGCGACTTTCTAACTGTATTTTGTCCAGTTTTTTTTATTTATAACCCCTTTTCCCAAACTTACCGTGTGAAAGAGAGAGTCGGGCGCCATTTTGAATTTTCCAATACATCGGTAAACACGGTATGCTTTTCGAACTGAATAAACATGTTACATTAAATAAAAATGCTAGAAAATTATCCAGTTAGGAGAAAAGTAACTTATCTTGCCTTTGATAACATTTGTTTATTATATATTTGTTTTTTGACAACTTTTTCGAATCTATGTGTACAGTAATACAAACCCAAAAAGAGTTTTCGACATTAAAAAAAAAAAAAAAATAGTCGATGGTCTGCCTTCCGTATTATCTTTATTAAAAGACACATTCTCTTATCCCTAAAAATCGTAAAATTTGTTTTTTCTTAAAAAAAAAAACAAAAAAACAGAAGTACTTCGCTTATTAAAGTCTAATGTTTTCCACATTCTCTTCATTAAAAGAAGTCAATTTATTTATTTATTATCCCTAAAAATAGTAAAATTTGATTTTCTTAAAAAAAAAAAAGTACTTGATTCATAAAATATTCGATGGTCTGCATGTATTGCCCTTGTTGACCCATATTTCCACCAGGGGTCGTTAGTTGCGTTATCTCTCAAACAAGATGGTGCTTGGCTTTTTCTTCAGTGAATCGTCTGATAATATTTGATTTTCTTAAATAAAAAAAAAAAAACTACTTGATCGATTTACGTGATTTTTGGAATATGACATTTTCATGCAGTAACAAGTACGTACATTATAAAGATTTTTTTCAGATTTTTATAGTAAAAAAGATTACTTGTGGCCCATTTATAGACTTGCACCAAAAATACATGAATGAACGGTAGGTTTTAGCTTTTTACTTATTTATTTTTGGATGTTTCTACATTTTACAATTTCATTTTACAGTTATTTTGTTGTAGCGTTGTTTTTATTTTATCGGCAACGCTCGGTTTTATCCGGCTGTTGACGTCATGCGCCGGACAAAGCCGAGCAAATGCTGAGTTACGTCTGGTTTGTTAAATGCACAAGTACAAATGATATTTGTAGGATCATTTTTTTGTAACAAATAATAGTAATTATTTTTTTTTAATGAAACTTTTTTTTTTCAACTATTTACGTAAAATGACCAACAAAAATGATATTTGTAGGGTCAATTTTTTTTAACAAATAATAGTGAGTAATTGTTTTTGGCTTTGTATTACTGTACACATAGATTCGAAAAAGTTGTCAAAAAACAAATATATAACAAATAAATGTTATCAAAGGCAAGGTAAGTTACTTTTCTACCTAACTGGATATATTTTTCGTGTTTTTATTCAATGTAACATGTTTATTCAGCTCGAAAAGCATACAGTGTTTACCGATGTATTGGAAAATTCAAAATGGCGACCGACACTCTCTTTAACACGGTAAGTTCAGGAAAAGATGTTATAAATAATAAACTAGACAAAATACCGTTAGAAATTCGCTCATTATATGTTACCGTGACATAAGTTGACATATATTCGGTGTTTTTTTAATAGTATTTTGTCTAGTTTATTATTTATTACACCTTTTCCCAAACTTACCATATTAAAGAGAGTGTTAGGCGCCATTTTGAATTTTCTAATACATCGGTAAACACTGTATGTTTTTCGAGCTGAATAAACATGTTACATTGAATAAAAACACAAAAAAATATATCCAGTTAGGTAGAAAAGTAATTTATCTTGTCTTTGATAACATTTATTTGTTATATATTTGTTTTTTGACAACTTTTTCGAATCTATGTGTACAGTAATACAAACCCAAGGAACAAAACTTTTTTTTTTTACGGGATCTACAAAATTAAGGCTGTGGTGCTCCACTCCCATTTGTCTATTTTAATAAAAAAAGAAAACCATCTAAACAAATGTTCATATTACTTACTTTCATAGCAAGAACCATTCCAGTAATAATATTTGTCTTTGCATGTGCAGTTATTCTCTTTGCACTGCACATTGTCACCAAGGCATTCTGCAGTCTCGTTGCAAAAATCAAATATATCCTTTTCTGAAATTGTAAAAATAGGAATTTCAATCTTTTGTATTTGGTACTCAATATAAGAGTTAATTTTTGGAAAAATTTTGGTCATTTTTAAAAAAAAAATTTAATAACATTTTTACAGATCATTAATATTGAGTCTAATATTGAGTATAAAGAGTCTAATATTGAGTATAAAGATAAAGAAAAATAATTTTTAGATTTCCAACACATTTCTCTTTAATATTCTGTGTGTGTCTAAATATAAACATTCTCAAGATTGGCCTATAAAGTTGTAAGATTAACAAATAAATCTATGTAGAATATTAACGGTAAAGGGAGATAACTATGATTTCCTAAAATTATCTCCCTTGCCAAGAGACTTTTTGAAGCATGATTAATCAGCTCTTAAAAGGAGAGATGTGGACGGGATTATTTACTCCTGCATCCTGCATAGACCAGTTGACGCACAACAAATATAAATTCAAAATGGACGATGCTACCAAAATTAGGTTCCCCTGCATAGATGAGGTGATGACTAGGGCTATGACAAGAGAATATTCTTTTCATTATTTTGACTCTTGAGTATATATCAGTTAATATCTTATATGCTTTTAAATAGAGTGACGTGATTCTTAATTGATTAACTGTGTCTGTGTCGGATATATACTCAAGAGTCCAAACAACGAAAAGGATATTCTCTTGTCATAGCTCTAATGATGACTAATAATTAGAGAAATTCAAAATGGATAATGTTACCGATATTGGCTTAGAGACAGATGATTAATCCCTCATCATTCATAATAATTTCTTCAGTTGTAAAATTGTTAGATAAATTATTGTGCATTGTTGATCGCCATAGAATCGTTTTCATCCATTTATTTCTTCATATTTGTGTCTTATCACTTACAAGCACCTTCACAACAAAAGAACATTATAAAGAACAGCACTAAGTTTCTAATTCCTATAATATTAATTTCAATCAATATATACTTATACTAGCAAATTAATAGGAATATAGATATTATGAAAATAGCATGACATTTAGAAACATTTGGTTGTTGAGATATTGCATTCCTTAAAACCCGTATGCATCTCAAAATTTTAAAAAACTACATCTGATATCTGATGATGTATATTTGTTACGTTATTCTAGATTTTCATGTGATGACAACAAAATTCAAAGCAGATTTGCCAGAACTGATTTTAATCTTTTTATTTTCCAGATTTCCGTGAAACTTTTCTCTATTCTTTTCCTCTGAAGAAATATTTATAACCACAGCCAATCACAACAATGCCTCTGTTCAATATCGAAAGACAAAGGATACCCCTTACAGGGGCAGCTGCACATGTAATTGTATGGCAAGGGTTGCGGAATCTCCAAGCCCACCTCTTCTGAATCAGCACTGCTGGAGTCCAGGACAACTGGAAAAAATGCCGAGATAAGTGGAGAGCACATACAGCACCTGGAAGTTCCAAATGGTCACCCATCTGTTACTAGCCAGGCTCATCGTTGCTTAACGTTGGTGATCTGATTGGAACTGGTGTGTCAAACGTGATTATGCTGATCAGCCTTTAGTTAACTGAGTGCTGTCTATTTCATCAAATATGAGCTAGAGTTCATAAGATGCATGGTGAGGCGGTGGGATATACATACTATGGAAATTACATCCAATTTAAATTATTAAAAAATAATCTGTTAGAAAGGCTTTAAAAAAAAATGTCTTTTTATTTTGACATTTCAGCACTATCAGAATTAAAAGACAGTTTCAGCCCTTGAGTTGGACTATGTTGAAAAAGAAAATCATCAAAGATTCTTTATCTTTCTTTATTTATACTTAAATCATTTCATATACCCCCTTCCCCATATTTCTAGACGCTCCTTTCCCATTCGTCTATTTTAAAAGAAAAAGAAAACCATCTAAACAAATGTTCATATCACTTACTTTCATAGCAAGAACCATTCTGGTAATAATATTTGTCTTTGCATGTGCAGTTATTCTCTTTGCACTGCACATTGTCACCAAGGCATTCTGCAGTCTCATTGCAAAAATCAAACATATCATGTTCTGAAATTGTAAAAATAGGAATTTTAATCTTTTGTATTTGATAGTCAATAGAAGAGTTAATTTTTTGAAAAATTTTGGTTATTTTCTTTTTAATAGCATTTTTACAGATTGATAATATTGAGCATTTTAAAAATGGAGAAAAATCATTTTTCTGTTTAATATTAGCGTGACTTGAATATTTTGTAAGTAAAATATATATAAACTTTACCAAATTTTTTTTTGGCCTATAAAGTTGCTAGATAGACAAAGGTAAATAACTATTTGTATCCTACAATTATCTCCCTTGCCTAGAAACATTATGAAGCATGATTTATCTGTCCTTGGTGAGAGAGATAGAAGCAGGATTAGCTACTCCTGCATAGATCAAATGATGTATATTAAATAGAAATTCAAAATGGATGATGCTACCAAAATTGGCTTCTTTTTTTTTCTTTCTACATGTTAATCACCACTTATCAAGGCCCGGAGACCACTCGAGGATAAAAGTTAATGGGTATTCATTAGTCATTGTGATTATAGTGTAGTAAACATAAGTAGGGGAAATTTTGTAAATTGGATTACTTAGGGGGACGGTTCATCAAGAGCTTGTTTATGTTGGACTTGAAGACAATCAGATTGTAGTCAGCTGGAAAGCAGGCAAACGGAAGAGAGTTCCACAGGCGTGCAGTTCTAAGAAAGAAGATTTAGTGACAGACAATCCCTTCTCATACATAATTCCTTTAGCTGTAAAATTGTTAAATACATTGTTCATATTGTTGATCTCTATAGAATCGTTTTCATCCATTTATTTCTTCATATTTGTGTCACACCACTTTTCGCAACAAAAAGGAAATGATTTGAAAGAATGGCATATTTTAAATGCAAATATATTACGAAAATAGCAGAGCCCCCATGACATTTGGAAATATTTTTTTACTTATTGGTTGTTGAGACTTTTAAAACCTGTATGCTTCCCAGAAATTCTCTAAAACTAAATTTGATATCTGCCCTTCACACACATGCATACATGCATAACAAGACTCATATACTGTTTTCCCCTTACAATTTTATATTCCCCTCACTCATACATGCTGCACAAATAATTTCAAATCTTATTTTTTAACAAAAACAAATTAATTTTATAATGATTCATATTTTTTTTCTTGCATGAAATCTTTAATCTTATTCTTGTGTTTAACATGAAATGCGCTTATTTTAGAAAAATTTTTTTTTTTTACAAAAAAATTACCACTTATCAAGGTTCAGAGGCCACTCAAGGATAAGAGTTAATGAGTGTATGGTAGTCAATAGGACAACATCGTAGTAATCGTTAGTAGTGGAAATTTGGTAAATTCGATGACTTAAGAGGAACGGCTCATGAAGAACTTGTTTATGTTGGACTTGAAGACAATCATATTGTAGTCAGCTGGAAAGCAGGCAAATGGAACAGAGTTCCACAGGTGTGCAGTTATAAGAAAGAAGCTTTGTTCATGGAATTCACATTTAAATTTAGGCACAGATAAAGAGTGGGAGAAATTATTGATAGTGGTTTCAACTAGACGCATGTTTTTTTGTGAAAGTTTGGCAAGGGAGAACCATGGAGCTCAGACGAGCACTTGTCACTTATATGTGAATATTCACAATCCGGGTCATATTTTAAAGTTTTACACTCTCGCACACTCTTCATTGTTTTTTTTTTTTTTTAAACTCCTAACATCTGAAAATATTTTTATGGAAATCGCTCCAAACAAGGCATGAAGCCACTTAATGTAAGGAGCACAAGGCAAGAAACCACTTAATGTAAAGAGGTAAAAAAAAAAAAACTACTTCTAGGTCAAAAACTTGCCAACGATAAGTGTTAGTTGGATAGATCCTGACCCAGAAAACAGCAATTCTTCCCCTTTTGTCAGAAATATTGCTCCTTGAATATAAGAACTAAAGAACAAAATAGAAGAAACGAGTGCTACATGGCTTCCACTTTCTACTCTCTTTAAAGATTGGTCCTATTAAGTGATAGTTTTATTATAAGCTCGAATGATGCAATGACACTCCCTACATTTGTTCGTCTCGTGTCTCAAGATTAGGCCGTCTGAAGATCAACGTTATTTGGATTATTGTTCTGTTTGTTTTTTATTTTTTATGGCATATCAACCCTTTTTTGGTTATTTAAATCCGAATCTAGTAATTTTGGAAAGAAGTTTTTATGCTTTAAGTTTTTTATATTCTCAAATACTTATTCACAGTGTTTGGTCGTTTTTGTTTTTGACTTTGCAGATCATGATTGAGTTTTGCAAAGGGAAAGGAAAATAACAATAACGTCAATGTTTGGTGCATTTCAAGTCAGGAAGCCGGTATCTTCAGACAGCCTAATCTGGTGGCACTCATCAGGGACTCATTAGTAAAAGAAAAAATATGTAATCATTGTTGCAACAAAAATAGTCTCAAACTGAAAATTTTCATTATTGCCATTGGGCGTGAACTGAATAAGAGTAAGAGAGAGAGAGAGAGAGAGAGAGAGAGAGAGAGAGAGAGAGAGAGAGAAATATATATATACAGAGAGAGAGAGAAATATATATATACAGAGGGAGAGAGAAATATATATATACAGAGGGAGAGAGAGAGAGAGACAAATATATATATATATATATATACAGAGAGAGAAAGATAGATAGATAGATAGATATAGAGCAAGAGAGAGAGAGAGAGAGGTATAGATAGATAGATAGATAGATAGATAGATAGATAGATATAGGGAGATAGAGAGATAGATAGATAGATAGATAGATAGATAGAGATTAAGAGAGAGAAAGATAGCTAGAGAGAGAGAGAGAGAGAGAGGTAGAGATAGATAGATAGATAGATATAGGGAGATAGAGAGATAGATAGATAGAGATTAAGAGAGAGAAAGATAGCTAGAGAGAGAGAGAGGTAGAGATAGATAGATAGATAGATATAGGGAGATAGAGAGATAGATAGATAGAGATTAAGAGAGAGAAAGATAGATAGATAGATATAGGGAGATAGAGAGATAGATAGATAGAGATTAAGAGAGAGAAAGATAGCTAGAGAGAGAGAGAGAGGTAGAGATAGATAGATAGATAGATAGATATAGGGAGATAGAGAGATAGATAGATAGAGATTAAGAGAGAGAAAGATAGATAGATAGATAGAGATAGAGAGATAGATAGATAGAGATTAAGAGAGAGAAAGATAGCTAGAGAGAGAGAGAGAGAGGTAGAGATAGATAGATAGATAGATAGATAGATAGATAGATATAGGGAGATAGAGAGATAGATAGATAGAGATTAAGAGAGAGAAAGATAGATAGATAGATATAGGGAGATAGAGAGATAGATAGATAGAGATTAAGAGAGAGAAAGATAGCTAGAGAGAGAGAGAGAGAGAGAGGTAGAGATAGATAGATAGATAGATATAGGGAGATAGAGAGATAGATAGATAGAGATTAAGAGAGAGAAAGATAGATAGATAGATATAGGGAGATAGAGAGATAGATAGATAGATAGATAGAGATTAAGAGAGAGAAAGATAGCTAGAGAGAGAGAGAGAGAGAGAGAGAGAGGGAGAGAGAAAGAAATACTTACGAGGAAGGCAAATGGTGAGATCAGGATACAATCCAGGAGTACAGTCACAGATTCCATTTATGCAAGAGCTATTCGATGAAAGACAATCATCTGCTGATGTACAGTTTTCAGCTAAACAGCAAAAAAAAGGAAACGAAAAATAGATTTAAAATAAAGAAACCGAAATTAAAATTCTACAAAAAGTCATCTATTTTTAATTGATTTAATACAAACGTCAAGTTGCATAAACGCTCACTGTCGTCCATCTATCCTGTTCAAGTTAGTTCTTTTATATTTTTGATCCTACGCCAGTAAGTATCGATTAAGTTAACTAGTGTAGAGGGTCACATTAGTACATGTTACGAAAACCCAGATCTGTCAAAAACAGATAGTTCTCATGGTTGAACAGAAGATGGCTGACGAGTTAGGGTCAACAGGTTAAACGCACTAGAAAAGCAGATGTTGAATGATATTACGATAAGAGATCACATTTTTGAGTAACAGAAAAGGGGTCCGTATTATTTGGACTCATCTTGAGTGTTATAACAGTAGTACAACGAATGTAGATAATACACATAATCAATTCTCTTCTCAAAAATTCAGAAAAGAAAAGGTGTTCAGCCAATCATTGGAAGTTAAGTGAACGGGACATGCAAATAATGTAGAAACTGAATCTAGGCTGAATGTTACCGTGAGACTCTGTCTGTATGTCACCCAATCTTAGGGATAATTTGTAAGCTATGAAGTAAATAATAATTAAGATTCTCTCTCCAAAATAAAACCTTGAAAACCCAGCAAAGTTGCTTATGCCATTCATGAATGAAAAGTCTATTTTGCCTCAGTTAAACAAACAATCATGGCCACACATGGAGAGACAACGTGAAAAAGATGATGCAGAGACAAAAAAAAAAAAGAAAAAACAAAAACATGCACAAATAGACATTTATTTTACCTGATTGATTTATCGCTCACGAGCGAGAACAAACACGTGTGATTTAATTTCATGTTTAACGAAAATGTTACAAGGATATGAAAGATACTCATTGATTGGTCGGTGTTCCTTTGGTCTGAAAGGATTGCAGAGAAGTATGTACAAGGAGAAAAAGCAGCTACCAAGGTATGCATACAATTTGTGAACTTCAATGGTTCTGTAACGATTGCAACAACTTGGTTTTCTGTATGTACTAGTCTGGGTGCCCGGCGTTGCCTGGGTGTTTGGAGGTGTGTGTTGAGCAAAATAAAAAAAAAATGTGGTAATAAGCCTCAAACCTGTACCGTGAAGGAGAAAAAGATTGTGAAAAAAAAAAGTGACATCTTTGCTCTTGCGCCCCTTGCCAAACCAAAAGGGATGAAGGTTTAAATTAAGGCTAGTCGATCGAAAAGAGGGGATGACTTTCGAAAATATGTGCAAAAAAAGCGACCCCTCCTTGTAGAAAACTGCCCAGTTGAGGGTGAAGGAATTAATGTTTTTAACCAATTTTTCGATATTTGCCGTCCGAAATGTCAAGCTTCAAAAGGCTACCAATCTTGTGAAAATCTGTCGCTTCTGTTGAAAGTTTTAGACATACATACATACATACATATATACATACATTTAAACAGACAAGTGAGATTTATATTATAGATGATGTATGGTTGAAACACAACAATTGGCATAGCTGGTTGAACTGACAAAACCACAGAAGGTAATACCTGGGAGCATTATATCATGATAACAGGTTCAAGGTTGAAACAACACTGTCAGAATTTCATTTAATTTTTCTTTATCCAATACTTATTCCTTTGGTCCTTTGGTTATTTTTTAAAATCCTAAATCGCTCCAGACAAGGCATGAAACCACTTGATGTAAGGAACTAAACACATACTATTTCAAGGTTAAAAACTTTCCAACGGTAAGTGTTAAATAGAATAAATTCTGATCCAAAAAGCAGAAACATCGCTCTGGGAATGTGAGGACTAAAGAACAAAATAAAGGTAGTGATTGTTATGCGGCTGCCAAAATTAAACCCAAGATCCACTTTTGACTCTCCTTAAATTATTTATTCATTCTAGTACATCATAAAATATCAGAATAGAAATATTAAATAAAAAAATTAAATTAAAAAATAAATATAAATGTTAGATAAATGAACTTACGAAATAAAATATGCACTATAAATGTTAGAAAATGGATCGAGAGAGAGAGAGAGAGAGAGAGAGAGAGAGAGAGAGAGAGAGAGAGAGAGAGAGAGGAGCAGGTGCATAAATTATATCGTAGACACGTTGACCGGAAGTCAAGATCAGCTGATCGGATTGCGTGTGAGTCACGTGATCAGGTTAGCTGAATCGTGGAGATTTGGTTTAGACTTAGAAGAGGACGGACGGCTTCACCGTTGTCTCCTACCCTTCACTGATGGAGGGGGGGGGGTGACGCTGACATGTGTAGAAATGAGACCAAGAGTAACCACACAAGCCAGATTAACTTTCCATCATTCTGCAAGACATCTGGAAAGTGAAATAAAAACTATAAAACCAATTCATCGTGTTGGAGTGAATGAATATTCGTCTAAAACAAGTACCAGTCTCCCCTCCCAAGACGAGACGTTTCCAGATGGACCAACATCGACGACGCAGAAGGTATGTCTGAAAATATATGTACCACACACACACACACAATGGCATATGAACAAATAGACAGAACAACTAGACGATCACACACGATCCCCTTTATGATTCGATTCCCTTTATGATACAATTTTGGTGACCCTTATTAGAGATAACAATACAACAAACGCTCAATTTGGTGCCGTTCTTGAACCAGAGTGTGAAAAAAAAATCGAACCTGTTGGTTACCATAAAAAAATATAGACACAACGAAAAAAAAAATATTGTACACTAGACATAAAAGATGAAAAGATAATGAAAATTAAATAAAAAAAACCCAAAAAGAATGTAGGGTTCATTAAAAAAAAAACACGGTGAAAAAAAAAACAAAATATAGACGCAACGAAAAAAAAAAAATAGACACATTAAAATTATGTATAGATAGATTTATATGCTAAATTAAGAAGAAATAAGAGAGAAAAAAAAGATAGCTCGATCGACATACAGATAACGAATGAATATGAAAATTGAAAACACAGAAGAAAAAAATATTATTACAGCCAATATGTAAAATAAAAAGAAAGAAAGGAGGATGTTACAGTGTAGAAAAAAGAAATAGAAGAAATTGAAAAAAAAGATATATCGATCGACATACTGATAATAAATTGTTGATTTTGAATATACAGCCAACATGTAAAACAGAAAAAAAAAAAGAAAAAGAACATATGAACTTTAGTTACAGAGTGTGGGTGAAATGGGGACCTTTCACATTACCAGAGAGGCGTCAATCAAAAACGTTTGTTATGAGTTAGAAGTTACGCAATTATAATTATAAATATTAAAATGTTGCAATTTTTAGACCGTAAAACTCGGTGTTTTCTTGTGAAGAAACAAAGGGCAGGTTCTGCTAAGTGAAATTTTTTTTATCTAATTGTACTTTTTTTTTCTTAGGGATTTTTTTTTTTCTGATGTGGAAATTGTATGTAAACCAGAGTAAACTGTTTTATGAAATGTTAAAATGTATGTAAACTGGTGTAAACTGTTTTATGAAATGTTAAAATGTTGTTTTTTAGGAAATGGCAGAAGAGGTCATAATAATAATCACTCGGATAAGTAAAATGTGATTTTTTTTCCCAACCCAAAAAACCCTAGAGTTGGTTGACATGGACAATTTTAGTTTCATCGATTTGAATTTTTGTTTTGTGAAGGATTGTCTGGAAGTTTATAAGTGAGTCATTTTTTTTTTGATTTTGGAAACGACTATGTATTTTAATTGTAAATGTCTATGTAATTTTTGTAAACGACTGTGATTTTTTATTTTTTTATTTTGGATATTCTGTGAGGTGGTAAAGGTGATGTACATGACCTCAGAATTGATGACATGGACAAAATTGGGTTTCCACGAAACTGTGTTTTGTTATTTGGAGTTTTATTATTGGTGAGATGAGACTTTGTGAATGCTTATAAGATTTTATTTTTTATTTTTTATATAATTGATGTTTTCTCGAATCAGTATTGTGCGGGATTTTCTTGTTCATGACATGTTTTTTTTTTCGCAGAATGGAGGAAGGATGAATTTTTGCCTTCCTTGTGGGGTTTATTGAAATAATGAAAAATTTAAAAAGTAAGAACATGTTAATAAAGTAATAATGGTAGTAATAATAATAATAAAATTGGAAAAAGGAGAAAGAAATAAGATTTAAGCAGTGTAAGAAATAATAAAAAAAGACATACTACTGGGTTGAATAAGGGGTCAACTAGTTCTTAAGTTTTGAAAGAGTCAAAGGTTCAGTTGATATTTATTCTAATTTTCGAAATGGTTGTAGAATTTTTTTGTGTCGTTTTTTTTACACATGGGATTTTTCTCCGGATGCGTAGTCATTATTAGGTATATACATCAGAATTGAAATGATTTAGGAAAAAATAAGATGATACTGGAAATGGTTGGCTTAGAATAAATTAGAATTTTAGAGAGGGGACCAAAATAGAAATTACGTAAGCGGGTATTTTTGAGAAGTTTTTACAGATGTGATAAACCAAAAGAGAGATTTTCTTTTTTAATAATTGTTTTTTGTGTGTTCATAAATATTTTTCACAAGAAGAGTAACTTACCGGGAAAGCATTAGAGACGCCCCATAGGAGAATAAGATGGACCTTGTGGTAATTAAGTGCTTGAAAAAAAAGCTGGTCGCACATGACAATTCCAAGCAGGAGGTAAGACTTGACTTAATTAATTAGCGTGGAGAGGATACAAGAATCCTTAAGGGTACCAGGGACCTATGAGAGGCAGTACTGTAGGCAAATCACATATAGCTTAATGAGGTGAGAGAAAAGTAAAATATACCGTAGGTACGTAAGAAGATATAACCTTATATTTTTTTTTTTAGAGATGCATGAATGCGGGATATCTCTGCTGAATCTTGAACGCTCTGATGATAAAAAATAGAAATCGGCTCATAGATAGAATTTAGTGCACAAATAGGTATTTTGGCGCAAAGGGGTTAGTTAAGGGTGATATTTTCTAAATCTTCATCAAAATTCCAAGAGTCCAAGCAAGGAAATCCAAGTGAATCAGTGTGATAAAAAAAGGTAAAACTTTGGAAGCCAACCACGAAGATTAATTATGAGCTTTGAGATGTCTCAGAAAAGGTAAGATAGTTACAAAATGAAAACAAAGCCATACTTAATAGAACAACTGGGCAAAGGATACAATCAGGGTACTTTTGGGACGAAAGGAGTCGTCAATTTCGAAAGAGGTAAAGTGAGACCTCTACTTTACGGCATATGGGTGGCTGGATAAAGCAGCTGACGTGGATCTGGGGAGGAATACCCTACACCCAAAAAATAAATGCCAAGAAGATCAGAGAGGGTCTGATCTAAAAAAAAAAAAATAAAATAAAATAAATAATAATAGTTGTGAAGTCAGTTGGAAAGGGCTGACTAAAGGAGTTTTTTTTTTAGCCTGATCTTTCTTAGCCTTGTGGTTGTGTAGATATAAAAAAAATGTCCTAGAATTTAAAAATGCGTACATTTTTTGAAAATAAGGATAGATGGAATGTTAGAGAATGGATCAAGAGAGGGGGAGGTGTGTAAATTATATTGAGACACGTTGACTGGAAGTTAAGATCAGCTGATTGGATTGTGTGTGAGTCATGTGATCAGGTTAGCTGAATCGTGGAAAGTTGGTTTAGACTTAGAACAGGACAGACGGCTTCACCGTTGTCTCCTCCCCTTCACTGATGGGGGGGGATGCTGACGTGTATAGAAATAAGACCTAGAAGAAGAAACCACGCAAGCCAGAGATTCACTTTCCATCTTCTGTGAGACATCTGGAAAGTGAAATAAACCATAAAACCAATTCCTTGTCTTGGAGTGATTGAATCTTCGTCCAAAACAGGTACCAAGTTTCCCCTCCAAGACGAGATGATTCCAGATGGACCATCATCAAAGACGCAAAAGGTATGTTGAAAAATACATGTACCACACACACACACACACACAATGGCATATGAACATATCATTTAATAGACTGGACCATGACGTTAAAGCTGATAAGATAATCACACACCATCCCCTTTATGATTCGTCTCCTTTATGATACAACAAATATATAATATACGTCATCTCTTCTAATCCCTTATTAGAGATAACAACGCAACAAACACTCTGTAGATACATTGTATTGTTGGAGAGTCAAAAAAGGGAGATAATTTGTCCCATTTAATTTCATCTAGTGATTCAATAATAACTTTTGGGAAGTCTAAGTCGGTTTCAGAATCTGAATCGGATAAATATCTTTTGGATTTTTTAAAACAGAAAGCCATGATTTAGTTTTGATTTTCATTGATCCTACGCTCCACAATCCACCACAGAGTCCAACTACGGTTAGGAATGAACCAAGGGTGGGGGTAACCCATTCGCATTGGCTGAGACCGGGACACAATGTATATTTTTGCCAAGAAAAAATCCGATCGTCTGCCAAATTTTGAGTTTTGTTTTGCTCAATAATCTAACAGGAATCATTAGTTCTTTCTCTCAACACAATTGACCCCCAGTCTCCGTCTTCTAGCTCATATAATATAAAAGGTTGGGAAGTATTCCACAAGAGCAGATCGAATAATACAGTTGAGAGAAAAATAACTATATATGAACTAGGACATGTCAGGACAAATCAATTGATCAGATTGGGCCCCTCCGACCACCCGGCAAACCAAGTAAGGGCCAAAGTGGTGTGTTGCAAGTCAATGACCATTCTGTTGCCAGATCAATGACTGCTCACCCACTAAGATTCCGTCCTGATGCCTTATGGGTCGGCACCTATAGCCAACAGGCGACCTCACTAGGGGCGAGGGGTCTTACCCTCTACAGAGGTGCACTTGTTGTATTCTACAGTCCTAGCCGACAGAGTGGGCTCACCTGGAACCGTAGAAACTCAACATCTCTATCCACTGTACTAGGGTTGGATCAAATACAATTGT
>NW_027633885.1:15000-17500 GCF_053919585.1 Euprymna scolopes
TGGTTTTTTCTTGTTTTTATATATGTTGAGGATTTTTGTGAGCCAATCAGCTTTCTAGTATCCACAGCGGCCCTTTCTCTCAGCCAATGGGCATGCATTTTATCGAACAAAGGATCTGTTTTAGAACTAGGTTAGTGGTTTAAGCCAGACGATTTTCCTCATGGAAGTGACACGTTTCGCAGGTGAGGATCAACTGGTTGAGCATGAGTCGGGCTACACGATCTTCGTGCTGGTAGAGCTTAAAAGGAGAGGCATGAGGCTGGTGTTGGTTTTGCAGTTAAGAACTCCTTAATTGACAAGATTGAACAGCCAGTAGGCATAAATGTCCGTGCAATGACATTGAGAATACCCCTTGCTGCTCGTCGTTATATGAATGTTCTTTCTGTCTATGCGCTGACTCTTACTTCGCCTGAAGACAATATTACTTCCTTTTATCATATGCTTAGATCTGTTATCACCGGTTTGCCAAGTGCTGAGAGTTTGGTGGTTCTTGGTGACTTCAATGTACAGGTTGGATTAGACAATGAGACTTGGTCTCCATTGGGTCCATATGGCATTGGTAGAGTCAATTCAAATGGTATGCTGCTTCTCCATCTCTGCAGCGAACTAAATCTTGTTATCACCAACAATTTTTCCCACCAGAAAAACAAGGAGACCTGATTCCATCTCCAATCTAAACATGGCCATTTGCTTGATTACATACTGTGTAGACGTGGTGATCTTGGAAATTTTTGCAAAGTGAGAGTAATGCGTAGTACTGACTGTGGTACTGATCATTTAATGGTCAGAGCTAAACTGAAAATTACAGTGCGCAAAAAAAGCCATTTCAGTGCTGTCAAAATGCCTAAACGTTTCCAAATTGAAGGATCCAGTCATACGAAGTTCCTTGAAATCTGCTTTCAACCAGGTGGATTTTTCAGATTGTGATTGGGAGACAGTAAGAGATACAATATACCAAAAAGGTGTTGAAGCTCTTGGATTGGAGGTTCCCAGACATCGAGATTGGTTTGCTGTTTTTCAATCAAATTTCAATCAAATTAAGCCTCAAATTGATAGAAAGCGGAAAGCTTATTCGAAACTTCTCAACTCTTCACCTCTGAACAAGCCAGCTTTAGCTGCCCACTTCTCTTCTGTGCGGAGTGAGGTTCAGTGTTGTATGCGCCAAATAAAAAACAAATGGTGATCTGACCTCTTCAGGGAGATACAGACTGCCTACGATCATAGAGATGTCTGACATTCTACACTTTGCTTCATCAGGCTTATGGTCTGAAATCCTCTTCAACTACACCACTGCTGGCGAAGGACGGGAAAACCTTGCTGAAAACCTCAGATGAAATTAAGCATCGATGGCATGAACACTTTCATGATCTTTTTCATAACCCATCCAATGTTGATGTTGCTGCAATAGAAAGTATCCCTCAATGTTCCTTTTGTCCGGAACTTGATGTTTAACCGACTCTTGTGGAAACAGTTGACTGCATAAAACAGATAAACTCGAAAAAAAACCCTGGGCTGGATGGCATCTCTCTTGAGCTGCTGATACATGGTGGTGTCAATGTACATTGTGTGGTCCACTCTTTGATACTGTCAGTATGGCAGGGTGACCCGGTTGCCCAAGATTGGGTAGATGCCATCTGGTTATGTTGTACAAAGGAAAGGGTACATGGTCTGATTGTGGAAATTATCGAGGTATCTCGCTGCTGAGTGCGGTTGGAAAAGTATTTGCACGGCTCTTGCTAAACTGATTGGAAAAGTATGTATGTCCTGATATCCTTCCGGAATCCCAGTCTGGTTTTAGAGGTGGACGAGGAACTGTGGATATGGTGTTTTCTGCTAGACAGCTTTTGAAAAAATGTATTGAGCAGCGTATATGCCTCTTTGCCAGGTGTTTGTGGACTTAAATAAGGCGTTTGACACAGTCAACCATGAGGCTCTCTGGAAAGTGCTGGAAAAATTTGGCTGTACACCTGCTTTTACAGACAAGTTCAAGCAACTTCATCATAGTATGAAAGATTGCGTCAAATTTAATGGTCGGCTTTCGGAAGAATTCGCCATTGATAATGGTGTGAAGCAGGGTGATATAGCTGCACCAACATTGTTTTCGTTCTATCTGACTGCTCTGCTCTGGTATGGTTTCCATGATTGCGATATGGGTGTTTATATTAAATTCCAAATGACTGAAAAGGTGTTCAACCTCAGAAGATTCCAAGTCAAAACACTTGTTAGTGATTAACCGTTTAGGGAACTGTTGTATGCTGATGATGCTGACCTGGTAACACCCCCTTCCCCCCAGTAAATATGAAACTAGTGATGGATCTCTTCACGAATGCTTGTACCTGCTTTGGACTGACAGCATTAAGAAAACTAAAGTCATGATGGAAAGCGCCTTGAAGTTGTAAAACATTTTGTCTACGTTGAGAGTACCTTATCAAATGATGGCATTCTTGATGCGGAAGTAAGACAGAGAATCAGCAAGGCATCTGATGCTTTTGGAAGGCTA
>NW_027633886.1:0-12500 GCF_053919585.1 Euprymna scolopes
TTGACTTTTTTATCTCTGAAATGGAACAAGTTCATGCATTTTATTGCATTAAAGCTATATTTGAAAATATTGGTACTGGTGTTTTGTTGTCTAAATTTCATTTATCCAGAGGAAGTGTCACAATAAAGACGAAATGTTAACGAACACATGACGTGGTCTGTTCCTTTTTTATCTCTCAATTTCGTCGGAATACTATTTCTATTATTATCATATGTGTGTGTGGGGTGAGTGTCTGTTTGCGCGTGCATGTGTCTGTGGGTATATACCTGCTCAATTATATAATAATATATCAATATATACTTACATAATTATATATAATTACATATTTAAATAATTATGTATATATATATATAATTACATAATTATATATAGTTACATAATTCAATAAATACGTACACATAAACACAGACACCCTCATATATATATATATATATATATATATATATATATATATATGATGAGAATAATAGAAGCAATTGTGTTTTTGTTATGTAATTTCTTGACTGATCATATGTATGCATTATTATAGGGGTTTTTCATTGTGTGAGGGAGTTAACCGGCACCTTAAATTAATTCATATCATTTAAATATAATATATCTATATAGGTGTCTGTAAATATATATGTGGCATGTATATATATATATATAAAGCTCCCCTCTTTGGTAGAGCACTCTTGTAAATTATCTTACTCGCTGCTTAATTTAGCTGAAATAATGCGAAGCTCGCGATTTGTTTACAAACAAACGTTTGAGCCCTCTACGAGTAGCGGACGAATGTTTATTTAAATAATCGTTCGGATAGGTTAATTTCGGCCACCGATTCCGTAGTCATGTGGGTAGGACTGCCGACTGTCATCACGACGGTTCTAGGTTCGATCCTCGGCTTGGGAGAGGTGTTAGTCTAGCGGCACTGATGAGTTGTGATACAACGAAACAGGTCTGTATGTCGATGACTAAAATATATTTTATAAAGCTCCCCTCTTTGGTAGAGCACTCTTGTAAATTATCTTACTCGCTGCTTAATTTAGCTGAAATAATGCGAAGCTCGCGATTTGTTTACAAACAAACGTTTGAGCCCTCTACGAGTAGCGGACGAATGTTTATTTAAATAATCGTTCGGATAGGTTAATTTCGGCCACCGATTCCGTAGTCATGTGGGTAGGACTGCCGACTGTCATCACGACGGTTCTAGGTTCGATCCTCGGCTTGGGAGAGGTGTTAGTCTAGCGGCACTGATGAGTTGTGATACAACGAAACAGGTCTGTATGTCGATGACTAAAATATATTTTATAAAGCTCCCCTCTTTGGTAGAGCACTCTTGTAAATTATCTTACTCGCTGCTTAATTTAGCTGAAATAATGCGAAGCTCGCGATTTGTTTACAAACAAACGTTTGAGCCCTCTACGAGTAGCGGACGAATGTTTATTTAAATAATCGTTCGGATAGGTTAATTTCGGCCACCGATTCCGTAGTCATGTGGGTAGGACTGCCGACTGTCATCACGACGGTTCTAGGTTCGATCCTCGGCTTGGGAGAGGTGTTAGTCTAGCGGCACTGATGAGTTGTGATACAACGAAACAGGTCTGTATGTCGATGACTAAAATATATTTTATATTTTATATTTTATAAAGCTCCCCTCTTTGGTAGAGCACTCTTGTAAATTATCTTACTCGCTGCTTAATTTAGCTGAAATAATGCGAAGCTCGCGATTTGTTTACAAACAAACGTTTGAGCCCTCTACGAGTAGCGGACGAATGTTTATTTAAATAATCGTTCGTATAGGTTAATTTCGGCCACCGATTCCGTAGTCATGTGGGTAGGACTGCCGACTGTCATCACGACGGTTCTAGGTTCGATCCTCGGCTTGGGAGAGGTGTTAGTCTAGCGGCACTGATGAGTTGTGATACAACGAAACAGGTCTGTATGTCGATGACTAAAATATATTTTATATTTTATATTTTATAAAGCTCCCCTCTTTGGTAGAGCACTCTTGTAAATTATCTTACTCGCTGCTTAATTTAGCTGAAATAATGCGAAGCTCGCGATTTGTTTACAAACAAACGTTTGAGCCCTCTACGAGTAGCGGACGAATGTTTATTTAAATAATCGTTCGGATAGGTTAATTTCGGCCACCGATTCCGTAGTCATGTGGGTAGGACTGCCGACTGTCATCACGACGGTTCTAGGTTCGATCCTCGGCTTGGGAGAGGTGTTAGTCTAGCGGCACTGATGAGTTGTGATACAACGAAACAGGTCTGTATGTCGATGACTAAAATATATTTTATATATATATATATATATATATATATATATATATATATATATATATATACGTGTGTGTATATATATTTATGCATTTAAATACATGTGTATGTATAAATATTTTTTGAATATATATTTATACATGTCCTTATGAATATATATATATATATATATATATATATATATATATATATATATTGTTTTCTATGTAGCCTGCTTTCGCAAAATATCCACCTATTTTTACATTCATACACTCATCTACAAAATGTTCAAATTATGAGATTAATATCTGATAGCATAGGTAATTTTTAATGTTTAATATAATTATTTAAAATGATTAAATGATTAGTTTGTTTGGATTTTAATTGCCTATTAATTTTCCCAGGATTTAACTTTTGTAGATCTTAAGATGTTTGAAAAATAAATAACATTTCTAATCTCATCCAAACCGGATACACCAGGAACAAATATTTGTAGATACGTTGTGATAGAAAATATTAAAACATATATCATCAGTAAGCCACATATTTTGAAAATTTAAATATGTTTAGAATTTTTTGTTGTGATTATTTATATTATTTCAATTATTAAGGTTACTATTCTCGTGTTAGATATAACCCATACAATGTTAACGCCGATATAATCTCTATTTTGACTTGTTTATTTTCGTTTTACTTGACTCTGGAAACAGTAGCAATTTCCATATAAAGCCAATTATATATTGCTCTATTTTTTTACACGTTTTTTCATCTATTACTGAGTATAAGAATTGTGCACAATTTTTCTCATAGTTTTGTTTTCATTTTTTAATAAATTTTAATCGTCCAACAAAATTCTAACTTAGAACGGATTATTACTAGGATCTCTGGCCTTGTGTCACAGTCTGAATTACTAAAGACTTTTAAATTGTTTATAGAACGAGAAGAACTTATTTACGTTAGTGTGATAAAAGTTATTTGGTTTGGTTTGTTTTTTTTCGAAATTACATACATATTTCCGAGATTCCCTGAAGTGATAAAGATTGCCGCTTAAAGTGTTCGAAATGATTCCTATGTTCCGCATCAAGTGACAATGGGTACCCCTTTGTAAGAGGAGATGCTCTTGTAAGTGTGAGCCAAGGAATGCGCAATCCCAACCACCACTCTTCTGAATCGGCAGTGGCATAAAGACGCGCTAGGCGATTGGAAACATAGTCGAGACGGGCGCTGAACAGGACATGGAGTTCACAAATAGTTACAAATTTTAGTACTAGCCAGCTTTAAGGTTGCTTTACTGTGATGGTCTGACGGAAACATGGTTGTCTACATGAATTATGCCGTAGCATTCGAAATATTGTGAGAGTAAGGTACAAGATTGGTACATTGGTAGCAATAGATAACATAATGCGGATATATTACAATTAAAATAAATAATCTCAATTTCTTACTGAAATGAGATTAAATTAAGCAGAGTAAAACATTTATATTGTTGATTTTTTTTTGTCTGAGTGTTCTTATGTAGATGCGTTCTTCTTCCAAAAACGAAATGTTTCATTTTTCATAAAAATCGATCTGTCTATACAGAGGGACAAGTTTTTTTTTTATTGTGCTTCCTTGTTTCTATTATTGTTGTACTCGTGTTCGATGTCGATCACGAATTTCAATTATTCAAGGTGTACAATAACGTTAGTCTGCAATATAATCTAAGAATGTATCGATCAGTTTATGAACATAATGGATGTCAGCTTAAAAAAAAAGGAATTATTGGACTGCAGCCAAAAACAACAGCCAAGAGAAAACAAACTAAAAGATTACCAACCAACAAAATATGACGATATCAATTTATTTTAAGATATGCGTTATGTCTCATTCGTATATAATAAAGGACACTATCTTATAACCACATTTGTAATTCCATGTAAAAAGGGGAACATGTTAAGTGAAAGTTGTATTTTCAATAGACAAGTATGTGAAAACAATTCCGATGGAAGATCGCGAAAGCCGCATGGGATCATATAAATTATATCCGTTTCCCCAAGCCTCTTGAAATTGAAAGTGATGGAAATTTTCAACAGGTTTAAAAAGCTTTAAAAAAAAACGATCAAATTTATAATGATATATCTATATAGCTAAAAATGTGAGAATATAGTTGTTTTAATTTGCATCCTTAAAATTCGGTATATAGTCCATTATTACACGTTGAACACGTTTTAATCGGTTTTAATCCGGGAGTATGACTGCTAAGATTTCCAAATTGAACAAAAGGTACAAGAGGTTAATCGGATTTTATCTGCTTGTCAACTGTTTCACGAATGTGCATCCTTAAATCGTTCACATGACAGATTCCTTATGTAAAGAAAATGTATGTTTAAAAACACTTTTAAATGATCGGCTCAAGCTGGCTTAATGGTTATCGTACTTGCCTCACTGTTTTTAAATTTGGGTTTAATCTCAGCTAGAGTATTTTTTTATTTAAAAGAAGTGACCTGTTAAGAAAATACAATGTTTGCATACACATGCCTACGTTGTCTCCGTTTTATTTCATTTTTTAAAGAAATTTAACTTACATTTTATACCGGAAATTACAGGTATATATATATATATATATATATATATATATATATATAATGAATTGCTACTGATAGTATATTTATTATCCTATTTTTCAATGGCGAGACTGGATCAAAGTAAGGCCATCACTGCAGTCATTTCAGTTGAATTACATTGTTTGTCTGGAATTTTCACAGGACCGGTTCCTTGTACTGACCTTCGTCCCTGAACGGCTTACATTACCCCAGTTATAGCTTGAAAGACACGTTTTATGTTGAATATATTCAATAGATGATTTGATAGTTATGTGTATTAGAAAACCTGCATATATTTAGTTAAAGTTTCTATTATATTGAATAACTAATCAATAAATTAAGATTACCTGCATAAACTTTTGGCTCACCTGAAAAGTGGTAAATGTCGAACTAATATTAAAATTTTTTGGCTTTCATCGTAAAATGTAGTAATGGAACGAACCAGAATGGCAACCGGCAAATGATGGAAGAGTCCAAAATGAAAAATAAAGCAAAATGTATAAAGACATTGAGAAAAAATAGGTCTGCAAACTCTTTTGACCCCCACTGTATTGTAAGTTTGACTGGTTAGAATCTATGATATAAATCTCATCTCTCGGTGTAAAACTATGCATGCACGTATGTATGTGCGTATGTATGAATGTATGTATGCTTGTACGCCTGGCTAAATCCTGAACGCGATAGCGAAGACGTCACGTTTTTACTTTTTTTCACGTTCTTTTTCTTTTTCGCGGTACGGGATCGAGCCTGCCTGTTCACTACCACTTTTATTTTATTTTATTTTTTTTTTGCTCAACCCACACGTCCAACCAACAGAAAATGTCGGGCACCCAAGCTAGATTATAATCTAAATCTCACCTGTCTGTTTAAATGTATGTATGTATGTTTGTATGTCTGCCTAACACTTTCGAAAGAACCGATGATTTTCAGGAGATCGTTATCGTTTTGATGCTCAACCCGTCGGACGACAAGTCTCTAAAAATTGGACAAAAACATTAATTCCTTCACCCTCACCTGGGCAATATTATACAAGGAGGGATCGCTTTTCCCCCGATATTTTCGAAAGTGACCACCTCTTTTCGATTGACTAGCCTTAATTTAAATCTTCGCCACTTCCTGTTTGACGATGGACGTCTTGGCAAAGAAGTCACTATTTTTTACGTTCTTTTCCACCTTCGCGGTACAGGTTCGAACCTGCCTGCCTACTACCACTTGTTTTTTCTTCAACGCATATCTCCAAACACCCAGGGAACGCCGGGCAGCCAGGCCAGTCTCTGATAAAAGATAATGAAAGTAGTTTTGCTAGTTGAATTGTTCACTTTATCTATTATTGTTTGCATAACTATTCATATTATTTCTATTTTTCTTTTCAGTTATTTCTTTTTAATTCGCTTCTTATTCTTTCAGTCTGTATTGCTTTTGAAAATACATTTAACTTTTGTTTTTCAGTTATATTCATTTTCTGTTCTTCGTTTGCTTACAAAAGTAAGAAAAATTCTTTCAGAAATCTTTCTTTGGGTCTCTAGATTTAAAATCATATTTGCCTTTTTTTTTATATTTTATCGTTGATTTTGTTTTTCCTTTCATATGTTTTATTTGTTACTCATTTCCCTCGCTGAATTCAACGTAGGCGGGTTTCGCGCGCATTTCATAACAAAGAGAATATAAGCGCCTGTCCAAGATGGCAGCCAGCCAATTCGAGCGCGGATTTTCAATACTCCTGAACACCAGATGTTTAAGGGTTAATCTGTATTGATCTTAAAGTCAGGTTTTGTTTTGAACAGCTTCAGCAAATAATAAAACATGCCGTTATTTAGAGAATCAATTTATGTGTGTATTGATCTATTTCCTTTTTCCTTTCACTATGTAAGAATAAAGCCGGTTCGACCCACCGCCATCGCTCAGGCCGTGTTGCTGGTGAATGTCGGCTAAGTGACCAGAGGGGATGTTTTCATTAGATTTCTCTATCTTATTGTTTGGCCCTCAAGATGTTGTCGGAGAAATGTAAATATAGAATCTCTTTTAACGATAACACGATGTGTTTAAAAACAGTGCTACTCAAATACGTTTATCTGAAGAAAAAAAAAACCCTCTGTGCCTTAAATTCCTAATCTCTTTAAAATCATCCTGTTTTTTAATAAACTATACTGGAAGAATATCCGTCTTAGATAGGGTGCAATTTCTACACCAGAGAAAAAGTGTGGACCCATATTTATATATTTTTTACCATGATCCTCATAAAGTTATCAAGCTTGTAATACTCCTGTCTAGAATGTTTATTTCAAATGTAATAGAAATACATGACTTTTTATATGATTTTTTAAAGTCTGCTTGGATTAAAGACTTTATATTAAGGGATTTCAGAAATACATTGTAAATCCGGGGAATTGTATTTAATCTGTATCTTATTACTATTGATAAAATAGAAATCTAACTGATACGCAAATTCTAAAAAAATTGTGGACATGATATCTGTCTAAAATTCCTTTAAATGGCCTTTGAAATTTTGGGAATATGTATTATTTTTTATGACTATTAAAATTTAATGAATATTCATGATATGCAAATGTTCAGAGAATGCTTCCACAGGTTCCCTACCAAACCTGTTACAAACTTAAACTAAATATTATTTAAATTACACGTTACACACAATACATCTGTTTTAAAATCTTTAGTGAGCAATTACTTATTTAGGAGTTGATCCTGTATTTATAACTATGAAAAAATATATACGAAAAATTAACATTGTATAAAAATAATTTATTAAATACAGACTTTTTTTTTACAATGAGTCACAACTTATCAAGGCCCGGAGGCCACTCGAGGATAAGTATTATTGATCTTATAGTAGTCAATGGGATAATATCGCAATAATCCTTAGTAATGGAAATTTGATGAATTGGATTAATTAAGGGGACGGTGCATAAAGCATTTGTTTACGTTGGAATAGAAGACAACCAAGTTGTAGTAAGCTGGGAAATAGGGAAACGGAAAAGAGGTTCACAGTCGAGCAGTATTAAGTAAGAAACTTTGTTCATGGAATCTACGTTTTAGCTTTGGCACAGATAAAGACTGGGTAAAATTATTGACAGTGGTTTTAGATAGACGAATGTTTTTCGTGAAAGTTAGTCGAATGGGGGGGGAGCAATTGAGCTCAGACAAGCACTTGCAAAGACAATAACGATAACGCAGAGACGGACTCGCAACGTCGCTTCTGTGGGAAAGAGGTTGAAGGGAAGAAAAAGCTACGAAGTCTGTTTTGAACAAGGTAGAATAAAATCTTTCTAGCGGCCCCTGCTCATATGGTGCAACTTTCATCATAAACTTTAGTTCTTGAAGAATACACATGGGATTATTTATAAATGTTATTGTCGTTATTACTCACCAAAACTGATTGTGAAAACAATAATTTATATCACAATCAAAAAATGGCAGGGTAAAAATAATACATCGAATTAATTGAAAATATTAATGTGTTGATATTTTTTTTTCTTATAATGCTCCAGCACCTACGTTTACCAGGAGCATGCTAAATCTTTAAAACCTATACGCTAAAAAATAAATATTAAATACATTATGCATGCATGTACGCTGTAAATCTTCCTATTAAGTTAATGCTATTTCTTTAATAACATTCTGGCAAGAGATTTCGCTTATTGTTCTTCTTTTATATACAGGTATTCATATAAAAAGTGTGTTTTTTTAGAAGTTTCGAACTTTAAGTAAACATAAACTAGAGTCAAATACCTTGTATAAATATCGTCTTTTGTGCACGATTACTTGTTGGCATTTATAATTAAAAAAATGATTCCGGGCATATAGGCCGTCGTCTCGCGAGTATATGTCGTTATCTTTATATCCAATTTTTCTAAACTGAATGAAATAAACTATATTTCGAAAATAACGAGTCGAATGTTGTCTTCCAAGTATGGCATTGTGTCTGGTTTATCGGTGTAGAAATGAAGATTTACATATCTTCAAAGAAAATAATCTAATGGGATTACATAGTACGAACAGGGTAGCCAGTTGACAGGTCACTCGCGTGAAATTGTTCATTTATGAAATGTTTCAAAATTATGTTATAATGAAATTTGCACAATTTGTATAGCTGCTATGATGTCAGTCTCTTAATGATTAATTGCCAAACGCAGCTAAACTCAAAATAGACGAGAGTTGTCAAATCTGCAATTAAACAAATGGGGAGATGGCAATGTAATGTTTGCAACTCTAAAAAAAACATCTTATTATGTTTATCCATAAGCAGTGATTCATTACTAAGCTAATTAACTTATAGATAATAGGAAACAGATTTCAAATAAAAGGTGTCGTTATACGTAGGTTTTTATTCGGCGAATGTCATTGTAGCTGTCGTGATAAGTGTATACTGCTCGCATTATTATTATTATTATAATTATTATTATTATTATTATTATTATACACACACACACACACACATATATATATATATATATATATATATTAGAAGTATGCATCTATCCTTCTCTCTCTATGTCTCACTTTCACTTCTGTATATATATATATATATATATATATATATATATATAAATAAATATATATATATATATATATATATATATATATATATATATATATATATATATATATAGTAATCTGCAACGCTTTGGTTTATCACAAGTGGCTACATAAGTAAGGTTTTCAAAGTAAATTAACACTCTCGCGCTTTGTAACCAGGTTGACGCCGTGTTCCCTCGGCTCCAAACACTTGCTACAGAAACATGATGATTTGAAATGTCTATGTATCTTTGTGTAGGTGATCAGGTAGGGAAAATGTACTATTAGTTTACGAAAGGGCTACACAATTTCACGATACATTTTTTTCCAAAGAGACTGTTATTGACGTATTGAATTGTTTGTTTACCTAATTGTTACTGCCCTTTTACACATTGTGAAATGTGTATGCCCCAATATTTTTAATGCGTACTATTCTATCGGGGACACACTCTAGCACATCAGCATGACAGTGATTTCGTTTTGGTAAAGTTAATATTGCCCTTTTGACCATCAGGATATCGACCATTCCATTTGTTCTTCTCTTAAGTGATGGATTATTTTATTGCTAATCGCATGATGCAAATTTAACGAGGAAAACCGACGGGAATGTTTACGCGTTTTTATAGGCTAACAAGTGTTAATTCTAGTCAGCTTGCTTTTTACTTGACTTTGTGATTAACATTTGGAGTTGAGGTAAATAAGATGTCTATATACCAGTATTGTCAGTGCTGTCTTAATCTTAACAACGAACGCCAATCTACATTTTTGCTCCTTTGACACCCCGTTCCCTTGTTTAAATAGTGTATTGTACGGTAATGTTCGAGATATCCCCTCGAGACATTAGCTTTCATATTAGAGAATAACGACGACTCTGTCATTCTGTATGCCAGCAGGGTTATCCCCCAGTGGTCTGATGTCATTACTTACCGGCTTGTCTTACATATTATAATAAATAAATAACAATACATCTATCGCGTATTTTTTACAACAATCTCATATTTCTTTTCAGAAAAAAAAACAAAAACAAATTCTTATTGATTGTCAATTTCTCGTGGTTTTCAGCGTCACTCGCTTTATTTTTAAAACGCACCTGCTGTAGTGTTTAGACATAAATCATTTTTACGGAAAAGATCAGTCGTAACATTTACACAAGACGAATATCTTCGGCTAGAATTTGAGTGCACACGTTTCATTTTTGTTTCGTCTAATTTCGATATTTACATTAAGCAAGGCAACATGTCGGACATATTTTTCTTTAAATGTTCTATTTGTCTTCCGTTGTAAGTTGAATTAGTTCTTCTATATAAATAAAATATGAAAAAAAATAGCGTGCAACGTCCATGACTTGATTTGTTGTTTGTAACCAGATCCACGCAATCTAATGTTTATATTTGTCGACCGTCACGCATTTTGATATTTATCAAGCAATGCAATATTTGTTTTATATTTTTACTAATACAAGACATGTCTATAAGTAAAGTAAGTTTATCGACCATCCACTTCCTGACATTATCCTTTAAATCAGAGTTAGTGCTAATTATGCACAATATAGGACATCGTGAATTAAAAAATTATAAAACAATACACAGAGAGATTATAATATGTATCGTCACACTTTACTTACGTAATTGATTGCGCAGACTTATCGGTTGTTTATTGTCAGGTGAGGTTGTGCAGTAGACAAACCGTGTGGACCGCTTTATTATCTATATATATAAAAGCCAAAATGTGTGTGCACATTTTTGTATGTCCGGCAAAGGCTTTTCGGAGGGGGGATTCTCGGGGGAGGGGGTACTATTTCTTAGAACTTTTTATATACCGTCTAGATTGATCTAGGATTTGCGATCGCGCGTCGCGTCTAGATTTATTTACATCGACTTTTACAAAATTTTGTTATTTTAGCTTTTCTCGTGTTGGTTCGGCTTTTTCCTATGAAAGCGAAAATAATCTGGAGCGGATTTGTGGTTTCCGCGTCCAGAGAGCAATAAGCTTTTGATCAATGCGGGGGAAACCCCTTATATCGGACAATTGTTATCCAATTCGAAACTCCTTTTTTTATAAAGAGCTGCTCCCCCAACATCTTAACGAAACAAACAACCAAAGTTGGGAGCAAAAAAAGATACAGCCTCGCAGCAAAATTTAAGTGCGGGATTTCATTCACTCACTAGCGTTATATTTGACCTCATTTAATTCACAAATCTGTCAATTAACTTTAATTGTTAAATTCAAACGCTTTTCCGTAACGCTGCCAGCCTGGCCGAGTGGGTAACACGTCAGGATTATTCTTTTCTACTTAATTCTTATTATTTTCATCAGAATGACTCTATTTAATATTTTTATTTGTATCATAATTATTATGGTCATTAACATCATCGTCATCAGCATTATTATTATTATTATTATTATTATTATTGTTGTTGTTGTTTCGACACAACCTATACTCGTACAAATGTAAGGTCTACTACAGTGTAAGTTTTGTCGGCGTTTGTAGTTATCATTAAATCGGTCTAGAGTTCAGTTGAAATCAATAATTGAGGTTGCAACGGTCATGTCCGTCTGCGAGAAAGTTAAATCAAGACCTGCGGCGAACGCTTGAGTAAAGAAATGCACTCCGTCTGTTTGCTTCCTTTGCTTACGTGAAAAACAATATTTCTACATATAACGCTTCTATGAGTTTTTTCTGCAACGTTTTTTTTTCAATATTTTAGTTTTCGCAGATGCTTTTGTTTGATCTTAACGCAAGAAAAAAATATGCTTGTAACCTGTAAAACACAGTTGTACAAGTTCAGAAGCTAAATATTTATTATATTCACGGCAGTTATTTTCTTAACCATTTTTTCCTTTTTTTACTGGTCGGTAAATCTTGTTGTTGCGGCAACACTATCTGGTCCGGAAAAAAGCAACCCATCCAAAATGTGTGTTAAATCTGTTCATATTATTCACTGAGCGAAAATATGTGTGTCTGGCTTGATCAATATGCCTTGCGCACATTCTCGTTCCATATATGTATGTATATGTATATATGTATATATATATATGTATATGCATATATGAATATATATATGTATATGCATATATGAATATATATATGTATATGCATATATGTATATATATGTATATGCATATATGTATATATATGTAT
>NW_027633886.1:20000-26365 GCF_053919585.1 Euprymna scolopes
TTGGGTAATAGATAAATCCCTTTATGTGATATCTTAAGGGCAAATGTTTAATAGCCTTACTACACAAATCAGGCCATTACCTTTCAAACGAGGCTTTATTTCTTCGGTTATGATCCATAGTCGTTTGATTTGGAAATAATAGAATTCCAAAAAAAAAAAAAAATAAATAAAATACACACACACACACACACACACACACACATATATATATATATATATATATATATATATATATATATATAATGAACTGCAGGCCAGCTTATCCACTGCGACTATTGTTGTCTCTCCTGGAGCTTTGCCGGGCCACTAATATTCATATATAATATGTGTCCCTGTTTTATATATGTTATATTTATTATATAATTAATTTTATGTATGTCTTATATATGCATATGAATTATATATGTATTATATATCTATATAGATTATGTAAAAGTTAAATTTAAATAACTATATATTATACGTTTAAAACCAGATAACACAAATATTTAAGTAAACGAATGCTTAGTCGTTTAAAACTGATATATCTCGACGTAACCATTTTTTCATTATTTTTCTCTTTACAAAAAAAAAAAAAAATTCACTGTTAAAGAACAGCCGAGGATACGTAATACATTCATCTTTTCAAATAACACCGTACAACGGAAAATATTCTAAACGAGTTCAGAAATCTGATGTCGCAGTATTTGCTATTAGCAATTAAAATTTGGAAGCATTTTATTAAGTTTTTTATTGTTGTAGGTAAAATTGGAGAATGCTTTGCTTATAGAAATTCATCGAGTTTACGGAGTCGATTTATAGAAATGTGCGCAAAATGATTGTAATCGTGCTAGCTCTGAGTATTGAGACATTTGTTGATTGCACGTACTGTATCTGTGATGTATTTTATACAACTGGGTGTGGTATTATTTAAGTATAGATTTTCGAGTAGGTGTAATCTTGTTGTGATCTATTGCTTTTTTATATATTGAGTGAATGTGTATGTATTAATTCTTTTAATAACCTTATCACTTTTGAATCAGGAATATACTTCAATATAAAATTGATAGTATATTTTAGGTGAAGCTGCGACTGGGATTTTATGGCGGTGTAGGTTATTTTTAGTGGTAGATACTATCAAAATTGGCCATTATATACTTGGTATATACATAAGATATGGTAAAGCTACCTGAACGTGGTCATGCGACGGTCTTTGTATTTTCATTAATGCTATATATTTTTTTCTTTTTAATTACATCTATAAGTCGATCAGAGAATCTAATTTTACCGGATATATTTCGACTTTGGTAATGTATATGGAATTTTATGCTAATTCGGTAAATATTTTTCTAGGTATTTAATTTTTTTCGATATTATTATGTAATTAAAAACGTTATAAAATGATAATATCATGATGTGTATTTTAATTAGCCTTACACCTGAGTGATAACTAGTATAAATATATAAATATATGTTATAGAATATTGTTAGAAAGATATGGAGCTGATATGCTTTATATATCTGGAAAAACTGGGTGGTGTTTATCTTGCATTTAAGTATATTGTATTATTAAATTATAGGCATAATTGGAAGATGAACATTATACTATATCTGGCGGCATTTATGTGTTAGATTTACTCATGCAAACTTAATTACAAATCACCCACTCTTGGAATTACTTAACCAACTCTTAAACTAAAATTTGCTGTTTTTTTAGTCGGACTTCCGGCAAAAATTAATAAACAATACTTTCCTCCAAAGACGCCTTACGACATATCTTGCTCATGAAAACACCGTGAACCTCAAATACACAAAACATGTTTAAACAAAACGAATTCTGTCAGAAATCGACAAGCGAACGCGTAAAAAACACTTTAATGATAAAAAAGTTGCGTTCAATAAAAAAAAATTAAAGAAGCAACAATAAAATGATTGAAAAATCATACAGGACGTGTTTTTTAGACAAATGTATTTACAATTATTGTTTTTGCAATGTTCTTTTCGATTAAAATCAATGTTCACGGTACTGGTTGAATAAGACTGAGTGCTTTGCCATGAGTTTGATCTGTAGAGAACATGAGTTATACAGTGGTGCATCTTTCAGGCATAATAGAAGACTTCTATCGCTCGTTAGACTAGAACACAACTGACCAACTAGTAGATGGTTTGCCACAAAAAATAAACACCGGTTTTCATCAGACGAAAATGAAATCAGTTCGTCTTTTCTAGGGCGACAATTTTATTGTTCCACTTTGTATTTTTCTAATAATGCGTCATTGATTGTTTGCACTTTCATTATATAAATCTGATGCCATTTTTTGTTTGCACTTCGTATTTTTGTCATAAAACTAAGCCCGAAGTCTTATATTTTACAATAAACAATTCCGACTATTTTCTTGTCCTTAATTCAGTACCATGATATAATAACGTGCCGGACACTGTCCGTACATCATGTAAAGATGCTTAATTTAAATCTGGCATTTAGCCTTATAATGAAAAATACATTAGAACAAATGTGAAATTTAACAAAAATATTACCTAGCAAACGTTAATTATTTTATTTAATAAGACTCGCTGTGCGGAAAATAAGCTTATAAATATGTTAAATAAAAATTATTATATTATTTGTTCGCTTTTGGTATTATATGAATAGATTATAGATACTTGTATGGAACTATACTTTGATTCAATGCGTCTTCACGTTTTTTCGTAGTCAGTTCAATATACCTGATAAATCATACAGTTATATAATCGAAACTAAGTTTTAGAACATAACAAGTCTATATCTGCCAACTATTTTCGCATATAATTGGTAATCGTAATTTCAAGTTATTTATTTCAGACAGAGTACTAAATGTTATCTAGCCCATCCATAACGGTTAAAACAGGAAAATGAAACACTTGCGGTCGTCTTAAAGTTCTTTTTAATATTATCATTTTATGGTATTTTAGAATAGGTGTAATGCTGTGTTAAATCTAATAGATAAGCCAATCTATTTCAACATGATTTAAATGAGGATCATTTAAACTCAGTCTTAAATCATTACGCCGTTTTGAACTGTGGAATATCAAACCTCTTTAATAGGCATCTTGCATAACTTATATATTTTTGTCTTGGCTTGGTATTAGTACAGAGTTTTAAACGGGAATATAAATTAAAACTATGGTAGTTACTCGTTCGCTCTTCTTCAGAGATTAATGAAGAGAATTGTATGGAAATACATACTAATATTATTGTTAGTCATATAAGGTTGGGCAATGTTTATTGAATTCTGAACAAATATCAAAATCAGATGGGTAAAGTAGAATGCAGATCATAAGATCAATTCTAGAAAATACGACTCTTTTTTTGGGGGGGGGTAAATACTATACTATTGAGCTTTAAATTATAACCTCATTTTTACGCATAGTGTTAATTATTTTTGTTGTAATTATCTTAGGAATGCCACAGATAAATCTCATTTTAAAAGTATCTATTTATCTTCAAATAAGCCTAGAAATAATATATATATATATATATATATATATATATATATTATTTTTTTTTAATTTTTTTTTTCGAATATATAGTAATGGTTTAAAAATTTATGTAAAACAAGACCATCGTACAATCCATTAAAATCCAAACGAAAACGCTTAGCGCTCCAGTCTTAGTATTAATCTTCCCAACATCATTACCATTAAGACTACCGAGGGGTGTATACGAACAAGTACACATTTATCGATTTTTAGCCATAAATATTTCATTTTTTCAATTTTGCTCCCTTTAGCAGCAAGTCTGACCGGCCAATAAAAATAGCTGATTTGCTACTGTTTCAACAACCTTATCTATCAAATTACAAGTCTGAAGCCAAAATATTCAGAGAAGAGTATGCTAGCGATTATTCGCACTCAACCCAAAAGGGTCATATCTTCGAAATTATGTAGGATAGAGAAACGATGCATAAATTACATACAGCGAAATGATTAAATGCAACCAATCTTCTATTTATGAAACTATAAAACGTGATTAATAAATTAAAACTCATTTTTCAATGGAATATTCAAATTAGTTTAACTTCATGCAGTAACTCGTATATCTATAACTGAGTATATGGATATGTGCCCTTGAATAAATTTTGCATAGAAAAAAGGAGGCTTTTAATATCTACGTCCAAGCCAGAACTGAAAAAATGATAGACAGTGATTATTTGGAAGTAGAGTTCAATAAGAATTGCTCACATTTTTTTAAAAACGATCGTGTTTTAGTCAGCTGGGAAGAAACCCCGTGCTATATTGTGTCATAAACGGTTAGTTATTCGCTAGAAAATATCCTCAAGAAATAAAGCTATTAACTGTAGTTATGAGTTCAATAGCTTTTGATGAAAATACTTTATTGGGGAATCCAATAAGAGGTGCCCAGTCAAATAGCTACCATGATAAAATGGATACCATATAGTAAAGAAAAGCAAACATATATTTTGTGTATAAGGAGACTGCAGGGAGAACATGGCATTTCTACACATAGAGATTCAACCACGCTTTAGGAATTGCAAGTTATTGTTTGTCAATGTTTGTTCTTGTGTTCGTTGATCGATCTGAAGTTTAGGGTTTAAATATCTAAATGATGAATCACTGTGAAATAGCGAAGTGAGAGTCGTTAAAAGGTTCTAAAAGCTGGGCAGGCAGCCCAGCCTTATACATTATCACTGGTCGAGTAGCTGCATACCATAAAACACCTCGAGTGTTGCAGGTGCTTTTAAGCACCGTCTGTTTAATCCTACTACTTGTTATTTTGTTACGCATAACAAATAATGCAGCGAATTAATGAAACAAAAAATTTAGAATAAAACTGGTTTATACGTAAAAAAACGATAGCATGATCGTTTAAAAACAGAGTTAAATATGACAGCATTTTAATTAATTGCTTTAAATTCTTTCTGGTTTTTGTTTCTCTATTTCTTTGCTTTTTTTATTTCTAGCCTTATTTCTTAAATTATTTTTCTCTGTATTCTTTCAATAGTGATTTTAATTGGATCATGTTTGGTTATTTCTTCGTTTTCATTGGTCGTTTCTTCTTTTCCCCATTGAAATTTTATCTTTATTTTTCTGTCCGTATACTCTGACTTTTCCATTTTGTTTATCTCAAATTCTTTCCATATTGGTGTAATTATAAATTAGTCGCGAGACCTGTGGAAATTCCACACCGGCATCCTTCATATGTAATATATTGCAGCTGGGAATGCTTTGGACGTTCAGTGTGAATGTAGACCCCGCGATATTGCTGTAGCTATTTTGATTAAACTGTAACACTAATTATCTAAGTAATCGGGTTAATATAGTGCAAGAATATTCTTGGTTATTACGGTTTATATCAAATTCCATCATCGGAGTCGGTGACCTATTTCCATTGTAGGGACGCTCGACGTGAACAGACACCCAACGATATTATTATACCATCTTTAGACAGAACACATACTACACTTGTTATATTTTAGTTTCGCATACGATCCAAATGCGACATCATTTTTTTTTTAATGATTTTCATTTTCTTTTACATTACATCTTCGGTGATCCAGAGATCCTATTCATTAAAACGGAGGATTGATAGTAATAAAATTCTACGAACATAAAATCAGCGTTTTTATATACTAATTTAATTATTCGTAGTACGTTTTCACATTCCATCCTGCTTTATAATAAACAGAACCTCTCGATTAAAAAATATATAGTCTGAAAAACGTGACACACGTACGTACGTTAAAAAAAATGCAGATTATTATTACAATCTAATAGGACCTGTCAGCCGGCTTTGCCCGGTGGAATCCCCCCACCACCACGCAAAAAAGTAAACTACGGTTAATGTTAGTCGCCAGTGCCGTCCCTGAACAATTGCTGATACTGGCGGCTGTGGCCGAAATGAAATAATCTGGATTTCACTAACGATTAGTGCTTGTATAATGCGAATATTTCAAGTACTGTTTCAATCTAAAAATAGCAATTAAAGGTATGGCTAAATCAGAATAAATAAGTAAAAATAAGAAAATTGGTCTATGAGAATAATGATAGAAATTAAAACAAAAGTTTTTACAGGATAGGGATTATTACTGTATAGTAACGGTTTAAAGTATCGAAATAAGTGATAGTAGTCCAAACTGTTTTCGTTTTTTGAAGTCTTCCTCTTTTCAACTCTTCTACAGATGGTATTAAAGTAAATTCCATTGTATATATATATATATATATATATATATATATATATATATATATATATATTGGCAGCAAGTCATTATTCAAACATGTCTGATTGAACACGGCTGAGTTCTTCTTTCTTCCTATTCTGTTGAATAACTTTTCAATTTCAGGCTTGCAATTTGTACATTATGGCTCCCAGTAGTTGTTGTTTGGCC
>NW_027633887.1:0-7500 GCF_053919585.1 Euprymna scolopes
GGCCCGTCTCCTTCGTCGGCGACGCGGGCACAAAAGCTGGAACCGCGGGGAACGAGTCCCCCGCGGACACGACGAACGACGACCTGTGCCGCGACGGCCTCTCTTTCAAGAACACACATCGAGTTTGGGCTCGAGCCTAGGCAGCACCGGACTGAGTCCCCCCGCGATCGCGGTGAGCGGTCCCACCCGTTTACCCCTGGGCGGTTTCACGTTCTCTTGAACTCTCTCTCCAAAGTTCTTTTCAACTTTCCCTCACGGTACTTGTCGACTATCGGACTCGTCCCGGTATTTAGCCTTGGATGGAGCTTACCACCCGATTTGGGCTGCGTTCCCAAGCAACCCGACTCTCGGATCGAAGGCCGTCGCTCGCCGTCCGCACCGAATGGGCCTGGCACCCGCCGCGGGCGGCCCCGATCGAGGGAACTCCGAACTATGCGAGACGAAAACGAACGGCTGCCTTCGACCCATGCGCCACACGTCCCGAAGCCTTTTACTTGCGACGGGATTCGGCGTTGGGCTTCTCCCGGTTCACTCGCCGTTACTAAGGGAATCCCGGTTGGTTTCTTTTCCTCCGCTTAGCGATATGCTTAAGTTCAGCGGGTCGTCTCGTCCGAGCCGAGGGCGGCGGTTTTTAGTAGAGTGTGGTGTTTGGAGGAGAGGAATCTCGATCGGTACCCTCCGTGTGACGACGGCTGGCCGATATAGCGCCCGTCCGACCGAAAATGAAGAAGCCAACAATTAAAAAAAAGCCTGGGTCCTCCCCATCCGACGTTGCCTACGACGCGGCCACCTTTTTACGGTGCGACGGCCGTGCTCGTCGCGCTGCTCGAGGCGTCGCTGAGAGACACCTTCATGAGGCAGAGAGCGAGACGAGCAGGCGGCGCTTACGTCGGCAGTCGGTTAGGTCGGTGCTTTTTTTTTGTTTTGTTCTCCCTTCGGCTGCTTTCGGACAGACTCCTCCTGCTCCTCCTCCACAGTGTTTCTTCACGCGGTCGAAAAGGGAAAAGACTCCGCGGTCTGCCAGCGGGAGACGAAGGAGGAGGCCGGAGAGGGTTTTAAAAAAAAAAAAGACATTGAAAGGAGTCAATTCTTTTTTTATTTTTCTTCCCCCTCGTCACTCGCTCCTGCGACGTCCCGGTTACCACCGTGCCGAGGACCGGGCGGGCACGGGGACGGCAAGATGTCGTTTCGTTAACGGAGAAAGACATGTAACGTTCCGCCTCTCGACCGGACGTGGCCCCGAGACAAGGGATCTCGGGGCCGCAATGTGCGTTCGAGGTGTCGATGTTCACTGAGTCCTGCAATTCGCATCAGTTCTCGCGGCTGGCCGCGCTCTTCATCGACGGACGAGCCGAGTGATCCCCCGTCCAGGGTTCAGCACTTGGGTTTTTTTATATTAGTTTTTGTTTATATAGATTTAGTAGTGTGCGAGGAGGTCTGTGCGAGGAGGCGTGACGGCATTGCAATGTCGCGAGTAGTTTGTTTTTAGCTAGCGGCGGTGGCACAGCGGCTGCAAAAAAACAAAAAACGATAAAGCGGCGACAAGGCAAAGAAGAAGCGGCCATCACTTGCGGTGGGCGAAAAAACAAACAGGTGGTAAGACGCGGAAGCAAGCAAGAAGAGCTGGGGCTTTAAAAACCTCCGCGTCACCACAAATCTATCTCTCGCTCCGCCTTTTATAGGTTTGTTTGCGCGCATTCGAGGCGTTGACGCCGACAGACAGAGGAGGTAGGCCGGAAAACAACAAACCAGTCTCGAACGGGAAAACGGTAATGATCCTTCCGCAGGTTCACCTACGGAAACCTTGTTACGACTTTTACTTCCTCTAAACGATCGGGTTCGGTCGTCTTCTCCAGGCATCGAACGCCGAGGCGTAGATGCACGAGTGTCGTGACGGACACGTCGCGCACTGCCCGGCGGCGTCGTCGGCCAGATCCGAGGACCTCACCGGACCGTTCGATCGGTAGTAGCGACGGGCGGTGTGTACAAAGGGCAGGGACGTGATCGACGCGGGCTGTTGACCCGCGCCTACCGGGAATTCCTCGTTCACGGGGTTGGTTACAGGCCCCGATCCCTATCACGGGAGGTGGTTCAGAGGTTTCCCAACCCTCTCGGGCCGGGGCGAAGTCCCCGCTGATACCTCCAGTGTAGCGCGCGTGCGGCCCCGGACATCTAAGGGCATCACAGACCTGTTATCGCTCCGCCTCGTGTGGCTTTCTGCCACCCGTCCCTCTAAGAAGTGCGTGAGAAAACCGACCCGGACCCGAGCGCCACGGAGGACGCCGAGCCCGCCGTAAAAATCACTGACATCGGCGCACTAGTTAGCAGGCCGGAGTCTCGTTCGTTATCGGAATCAACCAGACGGATCGCTCCACCAACTAAGAACGGCCATGCACCACCACCCACCGAATCGAGAAAGAGCTATCGATCTGTCAATCCTACCGGTGTCCGGACCGGGTGAGTTTTCCCGTGTTGAGTCAAATTAAGCCGCAGGCTCCACTCCTGGTGGTGCCCTTCCGTCAATTCCTTTAAGTTTCAGCTTTGCAACCATACTCCCCCCGGAACCGAACTCTGGTTTCCCGCAGGCTACCCGCCGGGTCATGGAAGCGAACGCCGGCGGATCGCCGGTCGGCATCGTTTACGGTCGGAACTACGACGGTATCTGATCGTCTTCGAACCTCCGACTTTCGCTCTTGATCGAGGAAAACGTGCTTGCCACACGCCATCGCTGCAGTTCGTCTTGCGACGATCCAAGAATTTCACCTCTAACGTCGCAATACGAGTGGCCCCGACCGCTCCCTTCGATCATTGCCTCGCCGTAGACGGAGACCGACAGACGTAGACGAGGCCCTCTTCCATCATTCCATGCTTATCGTATGCAAGCTTGAACAGCCCGCTCTGAGCACTCTAATTTTTTCAAAGTGAACGTACCGGCCGCCGCGGACACTCGGTTAAGAGCACCCTTGGAGGAGAAACCGCCGACCGCAACACGCGCGCAGACAAGACACGAAGCAGGGACTCGGAGCGGACCGGGGGGTTCAAAAAAAAGAGGAACGCGCGGAAAGGGAGAGGGAGAGAAGCGCGGGGGTCAGAGTGCGGGGATGCGAATGAACGCACCCAAACACACACACGTAGCACCCCCCCGTTAGACTACTCCCGGAACCGAACCGACGACCACTTGTTTTTTTTTCCCGGATCCCGATCACGACCTCCTCGTCCACCTCGCCGGCAGGACCGCGTGGCGGGTATGCTAGCGGTTGACACCGGCGGAAAGGGCCGGGAATGCGAACGGACGACCAAAGTCAACGACGGACGATGGCGCCGCCGCCCCGGGGCCGCTTGCGCGACCACGAACCCGAGTTCGGACTACGAGCTTTTTAACCGCAACAACTTTAATATACGCTACCGGAGCTGGAATTACCGCGGCTGCTGGCACCAGACTTGCCCTCCGGTTGGTCCTCGTTAACGGATTTGAAGTGTACTCATTCCGATCGCGGGGCCTCGACAGAGTCCCGCGTCGTTATTTTTCGTCACTACCTCCCCGTGCCGGGAGTGGGTAATTTGCGCGCCTGCTGCCTTCCTTGGATGTGGTAGCCGTTTCGCATGCTCCCTCTCCGGAATCGAACCCCGATTCCCCGTTACCCGTAGTAACCACGGTAGGCACTTAACCGACCGTCGACAGTTGATAGGGCGGACCCTCGAGAGACCCGTCGCCGGGCGTGAAAGCTCGTGCGATCGACCAGTGAGTTATCCAGAGTCACCAAAGCGGAGCGCGCCGCCCTATGAGCCCCGCCACCGAACGGACCCGCGAGCGGGAACGCCGACGACGGGAGGACGGAATGACGCGCATCGGTCTCAGTCTAATATGTAGCGCCGCGACCCGGAACGGCCGACGCGGGTGCCAGCGCGCGAGGCGTGGCGACGACGGCGCGCCGACCGATCGCGGCCTGTGTCACATGTATTAGCTCTAGAATTGCCACAGTTATCCATCGCCTCCGAGGAGGAATACGGTCCCGAGGATTAGGTCCGGTTCCTGAGCCATTCGCGGTTTCGCCCGTTCTAATGCGTGGCGTGAACTTACACTTGCATGGCTTAAGCTTTGAGACAAGCATATGACTACTGGCAGGATCAACCAGGTATCGTTGGAATTTGGGACTTTGTTTCGACAGAACGACAGACCGACCGACCGACCGACCGACATAAGACAGACAACTACAACGACGGGCACGTGTTTATTTATTTTTCGAGGGGGTTCGCCGTCAGTAGAAGCGCGCTGCCCGCGCTGATGGCCTCTTTTTTGTTTCTCCCCTGACTTGGACCGAGACCGAGACTCAAAGAACGAAAGCGACCAACGTCGACAACAACAACGACAACGGCACCCTTGACAGCGATACATACGACAAACGACAAGCAGCACGACGGCAGTGCACACGGACATCGAGGGTCAAGGTGCAGACTGAACTCGCCGAGGTCGTCGTCATCGTGGTCGCCATCGATTCCGTCTCGTCGTCGTCGTCGTCAACGTCCACGTCACAGCCGGCCGAGAAGAGAGAACAGACGACAGCGTCGACAACAACAACATCGACAACGGCACCCTTGACAGCGATACATACGACAAACGACAAACAGCACGACGGCAGTGCACACGGACATCGGAGGTCAAGGTGCAGACTGGAATCGTCGAGGTCGTCGTCATCGTGGTCGCCATCGATGCCGTCTCGTCGTCGTCGTCGTCGTCTTCGTCGTCGTCGTCGTCGTCATCAACGTACCAACCGACCGAGACGAGAGAGCAAGCAACAACGTCGACAACAACAACGACAACGGCACCCTTGACAGCGATACATACGACAAACGACAAACAGCACGACGGCAGTGCACACGGACATCGGAGGTCAAGGTGCAGACTGAACTCGTCGAGGTCGTCGTCATCGTGGTCGCCATCGATGCCGTCTCGTCGTCGTCGTCGTCGTCTCCGTCGTCGTCGTCGTCGTCGCCAACGTCAACGTCAACATCACAGCCGTCATCGGGGAGGAGCTGGACCAGGGCAGCGGCGGCGTAAATTTTCCCGTCACCTTCGTCGTCGCCTTCGTCGACCGACCGACCGACCGGCGTCGTGTTCGTGCTCGGAAAACCGAGGAGAGACAACGTGCACATGGCGCGTTCTCGCAAGCGGCTCCTCGGTCCGATTTTTTTGGGCGGCTTTTTCGAGCTTTTTTTTTTTTCTCACCCTTTCGTCCGTGCGACGGCGAACGTTAGGGGAAAAAAAAAAAAAAAAAAACGACAACAACGCGGCGGACCGGGCGAACAACATCGTCGACACACACGACATTGACGACCGGTCCCCCTTTTCACAATCGCATCGAGATAAAAACGAACGAGTCCGATTCGAGCACCGAGTCGCGAGCGGGAGGACTGTCGGTGCAAGTATCGATCACTGACGTGAGCGCTTCGCCGGACAGAGGATGGCTCATCCGGCAGCCGTGCAAATCGACGGTATGGGAAGAACGAACAAGAAGAGCAACGACTTGATCGGCGGCTTGGGAACTGCGGACGGTGAAAACGGGTTAATCGACTGCGACCACGACTGCTCGATCGATCTTCTTTGGCGCTAACAAAGGTGGAGGTGGCGCAAGAAGGGACTAGCGCTATCACCGTCCACGTATCAGAAGATGCGGCGGCAGACGTCGACGCTTATGCGTTGTCGGACGAGAAGTCGCTGCAGCACGTGTACCGCGAGCGGGACGTCCAAGGTTTTGCCAGACGGAAAGAAATCGGGTGTCAGCGAACGTTCACACGGCTGTGAGATCGGACGCTGACAGGAGTAGGAGGCGGCAGGCAGGCGGCGGTTACGGCGGCGGCGCCTGCTGCTGCTCATCCTCCTGTTTGCTGCGGCGACTTCCAGGACGGGAGAGCATCGAACAACGTACGTATGGTTACAAGGGGATCAGGATCTACATAGTGCATCCCCCGCGGCTATTTTTGTTTGTTTGTTCGCTCGTTCGTTAATTCGTTCGTTCGTTCGTTCGTTCGTTACAATGTACGTTTTTCCGTTCGACGGCGGCAGAGAGCGGCGGCGTTTCTCCCTAATCCGGAGGATTTATCGGTCGCACAGCGATGGGTCGTTCGGCCGATCATCGAAAGATTCGCAGGTAGTGGTTGAATGGCAGAACGGCAGCAACAACAGCGGCGGCTGAGAGCGGCGAACGCTGAGGCGGAAGCAGAAGCTGCAGCAAACGTATCGGCTAAACATGGTGGACATAGATATGGCTGACGACGCGGGTACCACGACGACTATGGAACCAGGAAAAGGAGCCGTTAGTTGTTCCAACATATCGTTCGACACGTCGAGCAGCCCTAGGTCCACGGAGAAGCACACACACGTACCACGTATTATAACCTAACGACGATGAGCGGGCGCACGGTTGGCAGGAACGAAGGCGGCGGATCAAAACAAGTTGGAGCGCGGCGACAGCGATAACGGTGACAGCCCTAGGCGGCGGAGATGCCACTTTCTGACGCCTTTGCGACAAGCCCGTAGAGACGTTCCGGACCACCACGAGGCAAAGAGTCGCTGCTCCGACGAACCGACACACCAAAGTGTGCTTCCTACCGAACATGTTTTATAAAACTTTCAAACTGGAAAACCCCAGAAATGGTGTTGGTATTCGTCCAGACCCACCTCCGACACCTGAAAATGGTGGTCAAAAAAAACGTCGATTATACGAAGCGACATTTCTGGTCGGCGATTTTCCAGTTTTACGCCTACTGCCACATGGGGATGTCGGTAGGCGTCGCAAAGTGCCTTCTCGACGCCTAGGCACACCAGGACTTTGTCATTTTTTTCCCCCTCGACATTCCTGGTCCGGTCTATTCCGATTTTACACCTACCGCCATGTGGGGGTGGCAGTAGGCGTCGAAAAGTGCCTTCTCGACCGCTAGCGACACCACTACTTTATCGAGCTCTGGAGGCCCGCACACCGACCCGGGGGCCGCGGAGTCGACCCCGGGGGCCTCCTGGCGTCGCCGCCGCTCACTTGGACGCCTTCCGCAACCTGTGGTCCCGCTCGGGGCCGCCGGGAGCCTCGCCGACCTGACCGGTGTCGGTAGGCGTCTGGAAGCGCCCGGCCGACCTGGACGAGGTCCCCCTGGCCCCCGGGGGACACCCCTTAGTTGGATGGGGGTGCTGTCCCGGGCACACATGCAACCCGCGGCCGCCTACCGACAGCCCCCTTCGCTCGATCGCTACTCCTTTCCAACATATGTCGGAGAAGCCGGGCGGTTGTGAAACCCCAGAAATGGTGTTGGTATTCGTCCAGACCCACCTCCGACACCTGAAAATGGTGGTCAAAAAAAACGTCGATTATACGAAGCGACATTTCTGGTCGGCGATTTTCCAGTTTTGCGCCTACCGCCATGTGGGGGTGGCAGTAGGCGTCGAAAAGTGCCTTCTCGACCGCTAGCGACACCACTACTTTATCGAGCTCTGGAGGCCCGCACACC
>NW_027633887.1:12500-22500 GCF_053919585.1 Euprymna scolopes
AGGCACCTTAGCCGGACGTTTGGTTCATCCCACAGCGCCAGTTCTGCTTACCAAAAGTGGCCCACTTGGCACTCGCATTCGAGGTGACCAACCGCCCAGCGAAGCGTGCTGGCGGCGGCGGCCGGATGGGTCGGCTCCGTCGTTCGGGAGAGTCGGCCCGTTCCACCCGTTCCGAGTTCGAGAGTAGGTCGAGGCCGTGAACGGCCCCGGGGCCTCCAATCGTTCGCTTTACCGGATGGAATTGCGACGATCGAGCGCCAGCTATCCTGAGGGAAACTTCGGAGGGAACCAGCTACTAGACGGCTCGATTGGTCTTTCGCCCCTACACCCGGTTCCGACGATCGATTTGCACGTCAGAGGCGCTTCGGACTTCCACCAGAGTTTCCTCTGGCTTCATCCCGACCGGGCGTGGATCGCCATCTTTCGGGTCCCTGGTCGCTCGCTACGCCAGAGTCGGCCGAGTCGTACTCGGAAAAAGGGGAAACCGACCCGGGGGTGATGCGCCCGCGCGCAGCGCCTAAACTCGACGACAAAATAGGACTAGTTCAAGCCGCGGGATCTCACCGATGGGCGGAAGGAGGATATGGAAGCTGGCGCCCGGCAATTCCCCTTTTTGGATGATGCGCCGGTCCCCTCTCGGGGAGGAGGGAAAAACAACCGCACGTCAGCCACGAGCCTTCCCTCTCCTATCTCTCTCGGGAAGAGAGAAAAAAGGAAAAGTTGCGGGCACCGCAGCAGCGACGGCGGAAGGCCGAAAACGCCGCGCCGGCGGGATCGGGCACGGCTCGGAGGCGGGTGAGGCGAGGAGAAGACGACGGCACGAGACCGACGACACCCCCCGACGACCCCCGGACGACTTTGCCACGACACCTCTCCCGATCGACGCCCTCCTACACGCTCTCTCGCTTTCGCTTCGCCTTCGGGGTTAGTCAGAGGTGGCCCCTACGACTCGCGAACGGCCAGGACTCCTCGGTCCGTGTTTCAAGACGGGTCGGGTGGGTTGCCGATGCACGTCGCTGACCCGGGGTGGCGGGCGGCTCGAGTAAAAAAGCGTCGCCGAGCGACCTCTCCGGAAACGGAAACGGGCGCGGGCGGGGTTGCCCCCGACAAGAACCCGAAACGTCGGCGAGGTGCGTGACGGCGAGGCCGCGCCAGTCCTATCCCGCCTCTCATCGCGCACGCGCCCGAGACGGTGGGGCGCCTAAGGAGCGACACACAGAGTGCGTCGCCCGCACGCGACTTCCGGCGGGATCAAAACGGACCGGCTCGCCACGTGTAACGGATCGTGTCAGATTTCCTCCGTTCCCGGCAGAAAGGGGCAGTTACGTTCGCGGGCCCGACGGCCGGTGGCCCCCGACTTCACAAGGTGGGAAGACGGGGGTTTTCAGGGTGATGAAACGCCTGCCGCCTACGGAAAAAAACCCGCGTGTTCGACCTGCACGCCGGGAACGGGTCGCGACGACGGACCGGAGGGGAAGTGCGTCCGGTGCCGGCCGCGCGGAGGTCGCGCCGAAGCGCCCGCGCCATGATTACGCCGAGCGATGATGAAGGGGACGGGTGCAGCGGAGTCGCGCGCGGAGGGAGCAGGAGGAAAGAAGAAGCGGCGGCGACGGATGCGGCGGGTTAGGGCCCGGCGGCAGCAGCGATCGAGAGGACGAGTCCCCTCCGTCGCAGCCAACCGACGCAGCCACCTACCGACGCCGCGGTCGTCACCACGTTTCCCTTCCCGCTATCCACGCGGCCCGTCTCCTTCGTCGGCGACGCGGGCACAAAAGCTGGAACCGCGGGGAACGAGTCCCCCGCGGACACGACGAACGACGACCTGTGCCGCGACGGCCTCTCTTTCAAGAACACACATCGAGTTTGGGCTCGAGCCTAGGCAGCACCGGACTGAGTCCCCCCGCGATCGCGGTGAGCGGTCCCACCCGTTTACCCCTGGGCGGTTTCACGTTCTCTTGAACTCTCTCTCCAAAGTTCTTTTCAACTTTCCCTCACGGTACTTGTCGACTATCGGACTCGTCCCGGTATTTAGCCTTGGATGGAGCTTACCACCCGATTTGGGCTGCGTTCCCAAGCAACCCGACTCTCGGATCGAAGGCCGTCGCTCGCCGTCCGCACCGAATGGGCCTGGCACCCGCCGCGGGCGGCCCCGATCGAGGGAACTCCGAACTATGCGAGACGAAAACGAACGGCTGCCTTCGACCCATGCGCCACACGTCCCGAAGCCTTTAACTTGCGACGGGATTCGGCGTTGGGCTTCTCCCGGTTCACTCGCCGTTACTAAGGGAATCCCGGTTGGTTTCTTTTCCTCCGCTTAGCGATATGCTTAAGTTCAGCGGGTCGTCTCGTCCGAGCCGAGGGCGGCGGTTTTTAGTAGAGTGTGGTGTTTGGAGGAGAGGAATCTCGATCGGTACCCTCCGTGTGACGACGGCTGGCCGATATAGCGCCCGTCCGACCGAAAATGAAGAAGCCAACAATTAAAAAAAAGCGTGGGTCCTCCCCATCCGACGTTGCGTTGCCTACGACGCGGCCACCTTTTTACGGTGCGACGGCCGTGCTCGTCGCGCTGCTCGAGGCGTCGCTGAGAGACACCTTCATGAGGCAGAGAGCGAGACGAGCAGGCGGCGCTTACGTCGGCAGTCGGTTAGGTCGGTACTTTTTTTTTGGTCTCCCTTCGGCTGCTTTCGGACAGACTCCTCCTGCTCCTCCTCCACAGTGTTTCTTCACGCGGTCGAAAAGGGAAAAGACTCCGCGGTCTGCCAGCGGGAGACGAAGGAGGAGGCCGGAGAGGGTTTTAAAAAAAAAAAAGACATTGAAAGGAGTCAATTCTTTTTTTATTTTTCTTCCCCCTCGTCACTCGCTCCTGCGACGTCCCGGTTACCACCGTGCCGAGGACCGGGCGGGCACGGGGACGGCAAGATGTCGTTTCGTTAACGGAGAAAGACATGTAACGTTCCGCCTCTCGACCGGACGTGGCCCCGAGACAAGGGATCTCGGGGCCGCAATGTGCGTTCGAGGTGTCGATGTTCACTGAGTCCTGCAATTCGCATCAGTTATCGCGGCTGGCCGCGCTCTTCATCGACGGACGAGCCGAGTGATCCCCCGTCCAGGGTTCAGCACTTGGTTTTTTTATATTAGTTTTTGTTTATATAGATTTAGTAGTGTGCGAGGAGGTCTGTGCGAGGAGGCGTGACGGCATTGCAATGTCGCGAGTAGTTTGTTTTTTTAGCTAGCGGCGGTGGCACAGCGGCTGCAAAAAAACAAAAAAAACGATAAAGCGGCGACAAGGCAAAGAAGAAGCGGCCATCACTTGCGGTGGGCGAAAAAACAAACAGGTGGTAAGACGCGGAAGCAAGCAAGAAGAGCTGGGGCTTTAAAAACCTCCGCGTCACCACAAATCTATCTCTCGCTCCGCCTTTTATAGGTTTGTTTGCGCGCATTCGAGGCGTTGACGCCGACAGACAGAGGAGGTAGGCCGGAAAACAACAAACCAGTCTCGAACGGGAAAACGGTAATGATCCTTCCGCAGGTTCACCTACGGAAACCTTGTTACGACTTTTACTTCCTCTAAACGATCGGGTTCGGTCGTCTTCTCCAGGCATCGAACGCCGAGGCGTAGATGCACGAGTGTCGTGACGGACACGTCGCGCACTGCCCGGCGGCGTCGTCGGCCAGATCCGAGGACCTCACCGGACCGTTCGATCGGTAGTAGCGACGGGCGGTGTGTACAAAGGGCAGGGACGTGATCGACGCGGGCTGTTGACCCGCGCCTACCGGGAATTCCTCGTTCACGGGGTTGGTTACAGGCCCCGATCCCTATCACGGGAGGTGGTTCAGAGGTTTCCCAACCCTCTCGGGCCGGGGCGAAGTCCCCGCTGATACCTCCAGTGTAGCGCGCGTGCGGCCCCGGACATCTAAGGGCATCACAGACCTGTTATCGCTCCGCCTCGTGTGGCTTTCTGCCACCCGTCCCTCTAAGAAGTGCGTGAGAAAACCGACCCGGACCCGAGCGCCACGGAGGACGCCGAGCCCGCCGTAAAAATCACTGACATCGGCGCACTAGTTAGCAGGCCGGAGTCTCGTTCGTTATCGGAATCAACCAGACGGATCGCTCCACCAACTAAGAACGGCCATGCACCACCACCCACCGAATCGAGAAAGAGCTATCGATCTGTCAATCCTACCGGTGTCCGGACCGGGTGAGTTTTCCCGTGTTGAGTCAAATTAAGCCGCAGGCTCCACTCCTGGTGGTGCCCTTCCGTCAATTCCTTTAAGTTTCAGCTTTGCAACCATACTCCCCCCGGAACCGAACTCTGGTTTCCCGCAGGCTACCCGCCGGGTCATGGAAGCGAACGCCGGCGGATCGCCGGTCGGCATCGTTTACGGTCGGAACTACGACGGTATCTGATCGTCTTCGAACCTCCGACTTTCGCTCTTGATCGAGGAAAACGTGCTTGCCACACGCCATCGCTGCAGTTCGTCTTGCGACGATCCAAGAATTTCACCTCTAACGTCGCAATACGAGTGGCCCCGACCGCTCCCTTCGATCATTGCCTCGCCGTAGACGGAGACCGACAGACGTAGACGAGGCCCTCTTCCATCATTCCATGCTTATCGTATGCAAGCTTGAACAGCCCGCTCTGAGCACTCTAATTTTTTCAAAGTGAACGTACCGGCCGCCGCGGACACTCGGTTAAGAGCACCCTTGGAGGAGAAACCGCCGACCGCAACACGCGCGCAGACAAGACACGAAGCAGGGACTCGGAGCGGACCGGGGGGTTCAAAAAAAAAGAGGAACGCGCGGAAAGGGAGAGGGAGAGAAGCGCGGGGGTCAGAGTGCGGGGATGCGAATGAACGCACCCAAACACACACACGTAGCACCCCCCCGTTAGACTACTCCCGGAACCGAACCGACGACCACTTGTTTTTTTTTTCCCGGATCCCGATCACGACCTCCTCGTCCACCTCGCCGGCAGGACCGCGTGGCGGGTATGCTAGCGGTTGACACCGGCGGAAAGGGCCGGGAATGCGAACGGACGACCAAAGTCAACGACGGACGATGGCGCCGCCGCCCCGGGGCCGCTTGCGCGACCACGAACCCGAGTTCGGACTACGAGCTTTTTAACCGCAACAACTTTAATATACGCTACCGGAGCTGGAATTACCGCGGCTGCTGGCACCAGACTTGCCCTCCGGTTGGTCCTCGTTAACGGATTTGAAGTGTACTCATTCCGATCGCGGGGCCTCGACAGAGTCCCGCGTCGTTATTTTTCGTCACTACCTCCCCGTGCCGGGAGTGGGTAATTTGCGCGCCTGCTGCCTTCCTTGGATGTGGTAGCCGTTTCGCATGCTCCCTCTCCGGAATCGAACCCCGATTCCCCGTTACCCGTAGTAACCACGGTAGGCACTTAACCGACCGTCGACAGTTGATAGGGCGGACCCTCGAGAGACCCGTCGCCGGGCGTGAAAGCTCGTGCGATCGACCAGTGAGTTATCCAGAGTCACCAAAGCGGAGCGCGCCGCCCTATGAGCCCCGCCACCGAACGGACCCGCGAGCGGGAACGCCGACGACGGGAGGACGGAATGACGCGCATCGGTCTCAGTCTAATATGTAGCGCCGCGACCCGGAACGGCCGACGCGGGTGCCAGCGCGCGAGGCGTGGCGACGACGGCGCGCCGACCGATCGCGGCCTGTGTCACATGTATTAGCTCTAGAATTGCCACAGTTATCCATCGCCTCCGAGGAGGAATACGGTCCCGAGGATTAGGTCCGGTTCCTGAGCCATTCGCGGTTTCGCCCGTTCTAATGCGTGGCGTGAACTTACACTTGCATGGCTTAAGCTTTGAGACAAGCATATGACTACTGGCAGGATCAACCAGGTATCGTTGGAATTTGGGACTTTGTTTCGACAGAACGACAGACCGACCGACCGACCGACCGACATAAGACAGACAACTACAACGACGGGCACGTGTTTATTTATTTTTCGAGGGGGTTCGCCGTCAGAAGAAGCGCGCTGCCCGCGCTGATGGCCTCTTTTTTGTTTCTCCCCTGACTTGGACCGAGACCGAGACTCAAAGAACGAAAGCGACCAACGTCGACAACAACAACGACAACGGCACCCTTGACAGCGATACATACGACAAACGACAAGCAGCACGACGGCAGTGCACACGGACATCGAGGGTCAAGGTGCAGACTGAACTCGCCGAGGTCGTCGTCATCGTGGTCGCCATCGATTCCGTCTCGTCGTCGTCGTCGTCAACGTCCACGTCACAGCCGGCCGAGAAGAGAGAACAGACGACAGCGTCGACAACAACAACATCGACAACGGCACCCTTGACAGCGATACATACGACAAACGACAAACAGCACGACGGCAGTGCACACGGACATCGGAGGTCAAGGTGCAGACTGGAATCGTCGAGGTCGTCGTCATCGTGGTCGCCATCGATGCCGTCTCGTCGTCGTCGTCGTCGTCTTCGTCGTCGTCGTCGTCATCAACGTACCAACCGACCGAGACGAGAGAGCAAGCAACAACGTCGACAACAACAACGACAACGGCACCCTTGACAGCGATACATACGACAAACGACAAACAGCACGACGGCAGTGCACACGGACATCGGAGGTCAAGGTGCAGACTGAACTCGTCGAGGTCGTCGTCATCGTGGTCGCCATCGATGCCGTCTCGTCGTCGTCGTCGTCTCCGTCGTCGTCGTCGTCGTCGCCAACGTCAACGTCAACATCACAGCCGTCATCGGGGAGGAGCTGGACCAGGGCAGCGGCGGCGTAAATTTTCCCGTCACCTTCGTCGTCGCCTTCGTCGACCGACCGACCGACCGGCGTCGTGTTCGTGCTCGGAAAACCGAGGAGAGACAACGTGCACATGGCGCGTTCTCGCAAGCGGCTCCTCGGTCCGATTTTTTTGGGCGGCTTTTTCGAGCTTTTTTTTTTTTTTCTCACCCTTTCGTCCGTGCGACGGCGAACGTTAGGGGAAAAAAAAAAAAAAAAAAAAAACGACAACAACGCGGCGGACCGGGCGAACAACATCGTCGACACACACGACATTGACGACCGGTCCCCCCTTTTCACAATCGCATCGAGATAAAAACGAACGAGTCCGATTCGAGCACCGAGTCGCGAGCGGGAGGACTGTCGGTGCAAGTATCGATCACTGACGTGAGCGCTTCGCCGGACAGAGGATGGCTCATCCGGCAGCCGTGCAAATCGACGGTATGGGGAAGAACGAACAAGAAGAGCAACGACTTGATCGGCGGCTTGGGAACTGCGGACGGTGAAAACGGGTTAATCGACTGCGACCACGACTGCTCGATCGATCTTCTTTGGCGCTAACAAAGGTGGAGGTGGCGCAAGAAGGGACTAGCGCTATCACCGTCCACGTATCAGAAGATGCGGCGGCAGACGTCGACGCTTATGCGTTGTCGGACGAGAAGTCGCTGCAGCACGTGTACCGCGAGCGGGACGTCCAAGGTTTTGCCAGACGGAAAGAAATCGGGTGTCAGCGAACGTTCACACGGCTGTGAGATCGGACGCTGACAGGAGTAGGAGGCGGCAGGCAGGCGGCGGTTACGGCGGCGGCGCCTGCTGCTGCTCATCCTCCTGTTTGCTGCGGCGACTTCCAGGACGGGAGAGCATCGAACAACGTACGTATGGTTACAAGGGGATCAGGATCTACATAGTGCATCCCCCGCGGCTATTTTTGTTTGTTTGTTCGCTCGTTCGTTAATTCGTTCGTTCGTTCGTTCGTTCGTTACAATGTACGTTTTTCCGTTCGACGGCGGCAGAGAGCGGCGGCGTTTCTCCCTAATCCGGAGGATTTATCGGTCGCACAGCGATGGGTCGTTCGGCCGATCATCGAAAGATTCGCAGGTAGTGGTTGAATGGCAGAACGGCAGCAACAACAGCGGCGGCTGAGAGCGGCGAACGCTGAGGCGGAAGCAGAAGCTGCAGCAAACGTATCGGCTAAACATGGTGGACATAGATATGGCTGACGACGCGGGTACCACGACGACTATGGAACCAGGAAAAGGAGCCGTTAGTTGTTCCAACATATCGTTCGACACGTCGAGCAGCCCTAGGTCCACGGAGAAGCACACACACGTACCACGTATTATAACCTAACGACGATGAGCGGGCGCACGGTTGGCAGGAACGAAGGCGGCGGATCAAAACAAGTTGGAGCGCGGCGACAGCGATAACGGTGACAGCCCTAGGCGGCGGAGATGCCACTTTCTGACGCCTTTGCGACAAGCCCGTAGAGACGTTCCGGACCAACCACGAGGCAAAGAGTCGCTGCTCCGACGAACCGACACACCAAAGTGTGCTTCCTACCGAACATGTTTTATAAAACTTTCAAACTGGAAAACCCCAGAAATGGTGTTGGTATTCGTCCAGACCCACCTCCGACACCTGAAAATGGTGGTCAAAAAAAACGTCGATTATACGAAGCGACATTTCTGGTCGGCGATTTTCCAGTTTTACGCCTACTGCCACATGGGGATGTCGGTAGGCGTCGCAAAGTGCCTTCTCGACGCCTAGGCACACCAGGACTTTGTCATTTTTTTCCCCCTCGACATTCCTGGTCCGGTCTATTCCGATTTTACACCTACCGCCATGTGGGGGTGGCAGTAGGCGTCGAAAAGTGCCTTCTCGACCGCTAGCGACACCACTACTTTATCGAGCTCTGGAGGCCCGCACACCGACCCGGGGGCCGCGGAGTCGACCCCGGGGGCCTCCTGGCGTCGCCGCCGCTCACTTGGACGCCTTCCGCAACCTGTGGTCCCGCTCGGGGCCGCCGGGAGCCTCGCCGACCTGACCGGTGTCGGTAGGCGTCTGGAAGCGCCCGGCCGACCTGGACGAGGTCCCCCTGGCCCCCGGGGGACACCCCTTAGTTGGATGGGGGTGCTGTCCCGGGCACACATGCAACCCGCGGCCGCCTACCGACAGCCCCCTTCGCTCGATCGCTACTCCTTTCCAACATATGTCGGAGAAGCCGGGCGGTTGTGAAACCCCAGAAATGGTGTTGGTATTCGTCCAGACCCACCTCCGACACCTGAAAATGGTGGTCAAAAAAAACGTCGATTATACGAAGCGACATTTCTGGTCGGCGATTTTCCAGTTTTGCGCCTACCGCCATGTGGGGGTGGCAGTAGGCGTCGAAAAGTGCCTTCTCGACCGCTAGCGACACCACTACTTTATCGAGCTCTGGAGGCCCGCACACCGACCCGGGGGCCGCGGAGTCGACCCCGGGGGCCTCCTGGCGTCGCCGCCGCTCACTTGGACGCCTTCCGCAACCTGTGGTCCCGCTCGGGGCCGCCGGGAGCCTCGCCGACCTGACCGGTGTCGGTAGGCGTCTGGAAGCGCCCGGCCGACCTGGACGAGGTCCCCCTGGCCCCCGGGGGACACCCCTTAGTTGGATGGGGGTGCTGTCCCGGGCACACATGCAACCCGCGGCCGCCTACCGACAGCCCCCTTCGCTCGATCGCTACTCCTTTCCAACATATGTCGGAGAAGCCGGGCGGTTGTGAAACCCCAGAAATGGTGTTGGTATTCGTCCAGACCCACCTCCGACACCTGAAAATGGTGGTCAAAAAAAACGTCGATTATACGAAGCGACATTTCTGGTCGGCGATTTTCCAGTTTTGCGCCTACCGCCATGTGGGGGTGGCAGTAGGCGTCGAAAAGTGCCTTCTCGACCGCTAGCGACACCACTACTTTATCGAGCTCTGGAGGCCCGCACACCGACCCGGGGCCGCGGAGTCGACCCCGGGGGCCTCCTGGCGTCGCCGCCGCTCACTTGGACGCCTTCCGCAACCTGTGGTCCCGCTCGGGGCCGCCGGAGCCTCGCCGACCTGACCGGTGTCGGTAGGCGTCAGTCAAACTTGCTTAAGAGGCAAAGCCTCCTCACACCTTAAGAGAGTCACAGTTAGTCCCGCCGTTTACCCGTGGTCGTCGTCGGGGGTGCCGGTCGGTGTG
>NW_027633888.1:0-25000 GCF_053919585.1 Euprymna scolopes
TATATATATATATATAACATTTTATATATATATATATTATATATATATATATTATATATATAATATTTTATATATATATATAATATTTTATATATATATATATAACATTTTATATATATATATATTATATATATATATATTAATATATAATATTTTATATATATATATAATATTTGATATATTATATATAATATTTTATATATATATATATATATATATATATTGCTGGATCGATTAATCAAGAATCGAAGAAATCGGAGCTTTCTGGGGTATCGGAATCGGAGAAATTAGCACCTATTTTCCGATGCCAAATTGATTCCTTGAATTATCCTTTTTTTATTGGATTTTAATTTAAGAAACATCTGCCTCTGCTTGTAATAATAAAATAATTTTTACGGATTTAAACTTCCAGTAAGACAAATCATCGCCTCACAAGGGTGTTTTTCCATTTGAGAAAATATATGCATATTAAAGTTTTTTTTTTTTTTACAGTAATCGGGGAAAAATAACACTTTTATAGTAAAATATTTGTGGATTTATAAAGAATCTCTCCCTATATATATATATATATATATATATATATATATATATATATATATATATATATATATAAACGATCACATATATGCATGTACACACACACACACACACACACACATATATATATATATTATTTATATATAAACTAAAAAAAACACAAACCTAGTTTTAAAACAGATCCTATGTCCGATAAAAACGATAAACAACCACAGAATTCGCGCATAAGCCTGAGGAATCCTAGAGTGGATTAAACGCCGAATATTCAGTGTAGCTTAATAGCCATATATATTTTATAAATTACTAACTAGCTCTACCTACATATTGAGCACTTTTGAAGTAAATACTTAAACTTTACGCAGAAATCTCTAATTTCGTATATTAAATATATGTGAGTAAATGAAGTACTTATATATGTGTGTGTGTGTGTGCGAGAACAACATTAAACCTATATACTCAACGAATTTTTAATTTACAGACTTGAAATTTCGTAGATACTGTATGTAGACATGTGGAAAACGTTTTAATTTTTTTTTTTTCATCCGGAAAAGCGGGCTGCTTAAAGGTCAAAATTGAAGAAGTAGTACTTGGGGGGCCATTAGATTTTTATCTGTTGACCAAATGATTCAGCACGACTGCGCATGCGGGAATCGTTCACATGACACTTCATTTGTGAGACATAACTAGATTTGAAAACTTTAAAGTTTCTGACGAGAGAGAGAGAGAGAGAGCGAGCGTAGATTTCACTGTCTTAAAAAGTAACATCGCCTACATCTACTTTCGTTGTTTAAACTGATTGGGACGTTATGCTTGTGTAGCGATATTAAAATGTTTATTGAAAATAAATAAATAAATAAATATATATATATATATATATATATATATATATATATATATATATATATATATATATATAATAGACTACCCATGACCCGTTGTGTCAGTATATTATATTAGTTATGGAATTCATGTATGAGCGTAAGACTTGTGACGTAAAGAAAATAGTTTTTTTTTTTGACATAACAGAAACATTTCTATGAAAGTATATTAAAATTCACAAAGAATATAGATTTCTATGAGACGTTCTGTTTATTATAATTGATTATTTATTTAAAAAAAATTAGTTACTGAATTATAAGTGGTTGGCTATACTTATAGGTAAATGTGCACTGAACCGATACCCTAAAACTTATGGTTAAATTCAAATTTTGATATATCTGCCCCTTTTTTTTTTTTTTTTTTACATCGTTCATTTCTGTATTATGTTTAAGTTTTTTTAAACCCCACTCTTTCCATGTTAAGTAATATATTCGAAATAATAACGTTAATATTTCAGCGTCCCAATTGTTTTGTTTTTTTCCGCGTTTAAATTATCCAAATAAACAATTAAGACTGCTTTTTTTTACATCGTTCCTTTCTGTATTATGTTTAAGTTATTTTAAACCCCCAATCTTCCCATGTTAAATAATCATTTCGAAATAATAACGTTAATATTTCAGTGCGCATGTCATGCGCGCATGCGCAACCGGATGTCGTAAACCGGAAAGTGGGTTACATACATCGTTACAAGGTCATTTGAGTTTTATAATTATGGGATGATCATCTTTAATAAATTATTACGTGTAATTATATTCATGCAGATATTCCACATGCTTTCCACATGCTTTATACTTGCGTAAAAGGTTTATAGTAAACAAAGACTTTTCTATATATATCAAGTATGCAAAAATATTTGTTTAGAGTTTGGGTCTACAGACATGAAACTTAATATATAAGGTATTTAAACCCATTCCAAACTTTATATTCGGGATTTAGGCAGAGAAAATGGGTACAAAAATGTGAAATTTGCCAGGGCAAATCGAACGACGGCATTACAAATATGCATGCATAACGTAATAGCTATTGGTCAACGTTTGAATTTTTAACCTTGCAGCAAATGTATTCATAATTCAGTGATTAACGGCAGAGGACAAAATAAATTGTAAGGTAAACGTTGTGGTTTCGATTATCTAGTGGCGCAAAAGTCATTTTTTTAACTTATGTTTACGCAAGTGGGCCCAACACGTTGTAGTAGAGTAAGTTGCAGAAGAATATAAGGCAAGTAATAACTAGACTACCTTTTTTAACATTTATTTCTTCATTTTTCTGTCATGCATGACTTCTCGTTACGGTTGTGACGTCTCCCACGTCTGTAACTCGTTCCTTTGTCTGTTTCGCACGTTTTTGTAGGTTTTTTTTTTCTTTGTCCTTTCGATGACGTCATTTCGCGTATATTTGCACACGCGCGTCCGCACCTTGTTACATTTTTACCGCATTTTATAGATCTTACTAAAGTCTTACCGTAATATTTTTAAAAGGGTATTTCTCATTTTAAATTATAAACTTGATATTTTTTTTATTCTAAATTTTTTTTCATAAAATTTCTTTCACAAAACTGAGCATTTATAGCATCGTTCAGTTTATTTGTTTTGTTTTTTTTTTAACTATAACTGATTGGTTAAAGACGACGCAATCTTTGTAAATTAAAAAAAAAAACGTTTGATTTTTTTTTTTAATTCAAAATAAAATATCAAGGTATGCATTTTTTATACAACCTGTTTGAGAGAAATATCAGTTCAGTTTCGGACCTGTATCAGCTGTTATTTTAAGCTACATTGAATAGAGTCCAGCTCTACTGCATAATCAAGTTACCTGAATAGATTTTTTTCAAGAAGTATTCAAACAAAATTAAAAACAGATTAATAATTAAAAAAAACAAAATTAGAAACAGGGAAATAGCATTTCCAGACTTGTACATAGCCTTTTTTTCACTATGTTACGCTCAGAGATTAAACCAAAAAAAGCGCTTCTCTATCGTTACTTACGTTTACACAAGTAGACCCAACACGTTGTAGTAACAATGGAACGTAAAACAAGTAATAACTTGACTATTTTATTTTTTTTGGGGGGGGGAACAGCGATATTTCCTCATTCCACACGCTCCTCCTTTTGTTGCACACGTTTTTTTTTTTTTTTTTTTTTTTTTCTTATCCGTTATCGACGTCATTTGCACACGCGGGACTGCACTTTGCTACATTTTTACCGCATTTTGTAGATCTTCCTAAAGTTTTACAGTAATATTTTTGAAAGATATTTCTCATTTTCAATTTTAAACTTGATATTTTTTTATTCTTAAATTGTTATTTTCTCGTAAGATTGTTTTTTCACGAGGCTCGTATGAAGATTTATAGCATCGTTCAGTTTTTCTTTTTAACTATCACTGATTGGCTAACGATGAAGCAATCTTTTGTAAATTAAAAAATAAATAGAATCGTTTGAAAAAGTATATTTCAATTCATAATAAAACACCAAAGGTATATACATATTTATACGAACTGTTTGAAAGCAATATCAGTTCAAATGATTGGATCAATATGAACTCGCTGAAAATAAACTTAGTGACTTTGTTTTATGTTTGTTTTTATTTGTTTTATGTTTGTTTTTATTTGTTTTATCAAATCATTTTTGTTAAACCTGCCAACACACACACACGCACACACACACACACACACACATATATATATATATATATATATATATATATATATATATATATATATTCAAACACGGTAGTGTTTGAATATATGGTTATGAACACCACACTCTATAACAGACACGACAGGAAAACAAATGAACATATATCTAAAGAAATGGCAGAAACACTAGAGGATGACCTCCGATCAGTAGTTGAATGGGGACAAAAATGGATGGTCCCATTCAATGCTGCCAAGACTAAACTCGTTTCCTTCAATAATTACAAGAAACCTTCTACCACCAATAGCAATGACCAATGCCTCTTTATCTGAAAGTGCATCTTTTAAACTCCTCTGCGAAGAAGGTAGGTTCTCTCTACTGTGCTAGAAAGATACTAACGCCCGCTTGTATCCTATACCTATATAAGGTCACCATTCGTCTTTATATGGAGTGCTGTTGTCATATTTGGGCTGGTGCATCTATCACTAGTCTCTCGCTTCTAGACAAGGTACAAAAGAGAGTCGCCAATCCGATAGGTCCTGAACTGTCACCTAAACTTCAGCCCCTGTCCCATCGATGAAATGTTGCACCCCTCATCCTTTCTACAGGTACTTTAACGATGAATGCTCTGATGAACTGTAAGCACTTGTACCCCCTCGACGTAAATACCTCCGACAAGCAGCTAAATCCCACCCTTTCACAGTAGAGATCCCTAGATTTAAGAGAGCCTTCTAATCCAGTAGTTTCTTCCCCAGGACAGCTAGATTGGGAATTTCCTTCCGGGTCCCTGCTTTCCCAACTGTACTGACATGCAGAAGTTCAAGTATAACGTGAACCGACATCTTGCTGCCCAACTCCCTACACAGTACCCCTGATGCCCATGTCCCTGATAGTAGCCGCCCTACAACAAAGGGGCAATCTGCATTGTTTGGGGTGAAAATGTAGTTAAAAAAGTGCCAGTTTTAGTCATTTAGAACTGCTTTAAAGCTTTAACGCTCACTCATATTTCAACCAAATTGCAAACAATTATAGTTTATAGATCACCTTTCCAGGTATATTGTGAAAATACATTTTACGTTTTCGTCCATTAAAAACAGTTATGATTAATTTTGTGGTGTTCAAAATCGTAAAAAAACCTAAGGTGAACGTTTTTATGACTTGTTTCCATAGCAACCACGTCGCTTCATCAACTAGTGTTACTAATTCACTGCTGTCGCGAAAAGAGGAGTAACAAGTGATTGCAAGAATGAAAGGGAGATAATTGGGGGGTTATTGAAAGCAGATCAGTGTCGTACATTGGTATTACATATGTGTATGGTATGTTCATGGGGGCAAAAAATGTTTAGAAAATAATAAAAAAAATATTTTTACATAAAAAAAAATGCGCGATTTTCTTAAAAAACAAAAAACAAAAAAACTCCAAGGTTGAGATGCTAATCTTAATGTCGTTTAAAAAATTAACAAAATCTACGTAAATATATAAACGATAAAGACTAAACGGTAAAATTGTCTATAGCTTCATAGTGTAATGGATTAAGACGCTGGACTGGTTCGATTGCTAATAAGTCAAGCTAGGCTGAAGAGGGGTAGGGCCCCGAAATATGCATGTGCGTAAATTACTATGAAAAAAAAATAATATAATCATATAAAATCTATATGATTGTTTGTCTGTCTCCATATGTTAACACTTTAGCTCTTCCTAAATTGAAAGTCGCAGTGCGGGGCAAGGGGCCTAAAATGATTGGATTTTTAATAGACCGTCCTTTTATGGTCTTTAGCCAGTTTAAATAGTTTTTAAAGAGTCAAAATGAATCATAATTGAAAAGAATCGTAATACATTTAGTACATTCATTATAGTTTATTTTTAATTTTAATCAGTACATATGCGTGTTACTCGGTGGTGGTAACGTCACCAGCTTTGAATGCTACAGTTTTGCTTACGGTTTCGATTCTAGCTAATGGCAGTCAAATACGTGTCATAGCTTAGTGGTAAAAAAGTCCGGTTGCCGATTGGGTAGTTCCGAGTTCGATGCTTGTCAAAAACTGATACTCAGAAACAGTTTGATGCATGTAAAATTATTTGGTAAATGTTAAAAAATAAAAAAAAATATATTAAAAAATAATGTAAATAAATAACAAAATATACGCCCCGCAAAAAAAAAAATATATTAAAAAATAATGTTAATAAATAACAAAATATACGCCCCGCAAAAAAAAAAAAATATATTAAAAAATAATGTTAATAAATAACAAAATATACGCCCCGCAAAAAAAAAAAAATATATTAAAAAATAATGTTAATAAATAACAAAATATACGCCCCGCAAAAAAAAAAAATATATAAAAAAATAATGTTAATAAATAACAAAATATACGCCCCGCAAAAAAAAAAAAATATATTAAAAAATAATGTTAATAAATAACAAAATATACGCCCCGCAAAAAAAAAAAATATATTAAAAAATAATGTTAATAAATAACAAAATATACGCCCCGCAAAAAAAAAAAATATATATTAAAAAATAATGTTAATAAATAACAAAATATACGCCCCGCAAAAAAAAAAAATATATTAAAAAATAATGTTAATAAATAACAAAATATACGCCCCGCAAAAAAAAAAAATATATTAAAAAATAATGTTAATAAATAACAAAATATACGCCCCGCAAAAAAAAAAAAATATATTAAAAAATAATGTTAATAAATAACAAAATATACGCCCCGCAAAAAAAAAAAATATATTAAAAAATAATGTTAATAAATAACAAAATATACGCCCCGCAAAAAAAAAAAAAATATATTAAAAAATAATGTTAATAAATAACAAAATATACGCCCCGCAAAAAAAAAAAAATATATTAAAAAATAATGTTAATAAATAACAAAATATACGCCCCGCAAAAAAAAAATATATTAAAAAATAATGTTAATAAATAACAAAATATACGCCCCGCAAAAAAAAAAAAATATATTAAAAAATAATGTTAATAAATAACAAAATATACGCCCCGCAAAAAAAAAAAATATATTAAAAAATAATGTTAATAAATAACAAAATATACGCCCCGCAAAAAAAAAAAAATATATTAAAAAATAATGTTAATAAATAACAAAATATACGCCCCGCAAAAAAAAAAAAATATATTAAAAAATAATGTTAATAAATAACAAAATATACGCCCCGCAAAAAAAAAAAATATATATTAAAAAATAATGTTAATAAATAACAAAATATACGCCCCGCAAAAAAAAAAAAAATATATTAAAAAATAATGTTAATAAATAACAAAATATACGCCCCGCAAAAAAAAAAAAATATATTAAAAAATAATGTTAATAAATAACAAAATATACGCCCCGCAAAAAAAAAAAAATATATTAAAAAATAATGTTAATAAATAACAAAATATACGCCCCGCAAAAAAAAAAATATATTAAAAAATAATGTTAATAAATAACAAAATATACGCCCCGCAAAAAAAAAAAATATATTAAAAAATAATGTTAATAAATAACAAAATATACGCCCAGCAAAAAAAAAAAAATATATATTAAAAAATAATGTTAATAAATAACAAAATATACGCCCCGCAAAAAAAAAAAAATATATTAAAAAATAATGTTAATAAATAACAAAATATACGCCCCGCAAAAAAAAAAAATATATTAAAAAATAATGTTAATAAATAACAAAATATACGCCCCGCAAAAAAAAAAAAATATATTAAAAAATAATGTTAATAAATAACAAAATATACGCCCCGCAAAAAAAAAAAAATATATTAAAAAATAATGTTAATAAATAACAAAATATACGCCCCGCAAAAAAAAAAATATATATTAAAAAATAATGTTAATAAATAACAAAATATACGCCCCGCAAAAAAAAAAAAATATATTAAAAAATAATGTTAATAAATAACAAAATATACGCCCCGCAAAAAAAAAAAATATATTAAAAAATAATGTTAATAAATAACAAAATATACGCCCCGCAAAAAAAAAAATATATATTAAAAAATAATGTTAATAAATAACAAAATATACGCCCCGCAAAAAAAAAAATATATTAAAAAATAATGTTAATAAATAACAAAATATACGCCCCGCAAAAAAAAAAATATATATTAAAAAATAATGTTAATAAATAACAAAATATACGCCCCGCAAAAAAAAAAAAATATATTAAAAAATAATGTTAATAAATAACAAAATATACGCCCCGCAAAAAAAAAAAAATATATTAAAAAATAATGTTAATAAATAACAAAATATACGCCCCGCAAAAAAAAAAAAATATATTAAAAAATAATGTTAATAAATAACAAAATATACGCCCCGCAAAAAAAAAAAAATATATTAAAAAATAATGTTAATAAATAACAAAATATACGCCCCGCAAAAAAAAAAAAATATATTAAAAAATAATGTTAATAAATAACAAAATATACGCCCCGCAAAAAAAAAAAAATATATTAAAAAATAATGTAAATAAATAACAAAATATACGCCCCGCATAAAAAAAAAATATATTAAAAAATAATGTTAATAAATAACAAAATATACGCCCCGCAAAAAAAAAAAAATATATTAAAAAATAATGTTAATAAATAACAAAATATACGCCCCGAATAAAAAAAAAATATATTAAAAAATAATGTAAATAAATAACAAAATATACGCCCCGCAAAAAAAAAAAATATATTAAAAAATAATGTTAATAAATAACAAAATATACGCCCCGCAAAAAAAAAAATATATTAAAAAATAATGTTAATAAATAACAAAATATACGCCCCGCAAAAAAAAAAAAAAATATTAAAAAATAATGTTAATAAATAACAAAATATACGCCCCGCAAAAAAAAAAAAATATTAAAAAATAATGTTAATAAATAACAAAATATACGCCCCGCAAAAAAAAAAAAAATATATTAAAAAATAATGTTAATAAATAACAAAATATACGCCCCGCAAAAAAAAAAAAAATATATTAAAAAATAATGTTAATAAATAACAAAATATACGCCCCGCAAAAAAAAAAAAAATATTAAAAAATAATGTTAATAAATAACAAAATATACGCCCCGCAAAAAAAAAAATATATTAAAAAATAATGTTAATAAATAACAAAATATACTCCCCGCAAAAAAAAAAAAATATATTAAAAAATAATGTTAATAAATAACAAAATATACGCCCCGCAAAAAAAAAAAATATATTAAAAAATAATGTTAATAAATAACAAAATATACGCCCCGCAAAAAAAAAAAAATATATTAAAAAATAATGTTAATAAATAACAAAATATACGCCCCGCAAAAAAAAAAAATATATTAAAAAATAATGTTAATAAATAACAAAATATACTCCCCGCAAAAAAAAAAAAAAATATTAAAAAATAATGTTAATAAATAACAAAATATACGCCCCGCAAAAAAAAAAAATATATTAAAAAATAATGTTAATAAATAACAAAATATACGCCCCGCAAAAAAAAAAAAATATATTAAAAAATAATGTTAATAAATAACAAAATATACGCCCCGCAAAAAAAAAAATATATTAAAAAATAATGTTAATAAATAACAAAATATACTCCCCGCAAAAAAAAAAAAAAATATTAAAAAATAATGTTAATAAATAACAAAATATACGCCCCGCAAAAAAAAAAAAATATATTAAAAAATAATGTTAATAAATAACAAAATATACGCCCCGCAAAAAAAAAAAATATATTAAAAAATAATGTTAATAAATAACAAAATATACGCCCCGCAAAAAAAAAAAATATATTAAAAAATAATGTTAATAAATAACAAAATATACTCCCCGCAAAAAAAAAAAAATATATTAAAAAATAATGTTAATAAATAACAAAATATACGCCCCGCAAAAAAAAAAATATATTAAAAAATAATGTTAATAAATAACAAAATATACGCCCCGCAAAAAAAAAAAATATATTAAAAAATAATGTTAATAAATAACAAAATATACGCCCCGCAAAAAAAAAAAAATATATTAAAAAAATAATGTTAATAAATAACAAAATATACGCCCCGCAAAAAAAAAAAAATATATTAAAAAATAATGTTAATAAATAACAAAATATACGCCCCGCAAAAAAAAAAAATATATTAAAAAATAATGTTAATAAATAACAAAATATACGCCCCGCAAAAAAAAAAAATATATTAAAAAATAATGTTAATAAATAACAAAATATACGCCCCGCAAAAAAAAAAAAATATATTAAAAAATAATGTTAATAAATAACAAAATATACGCCCCGCAAAAAAAAAAAATATATTAAAAAATAATGTTAATAAATAACAAAATATACGCCCCGCAAAAAAAAAAAATATATTAAAAAATAATGTTAATAAATAACAAAATATACGCCCCGCAAAAAAAAAAATATATTAAAAAATAATGTTAATAAATAACAAAATATACTCCCCGCAAAAAAAAAAAAAAAATATTAAAAAATAATGTTAATAAATAACAAAATATACGCCCCGCAAAAAAAAAAAAAATATATTAAAAAATAATGTTAATAAATAACAAAATATACGCCCCGCAAAAAAAAAAATATATATTAAAAAATAATGTTAATAAATAACAAAATATACGCCCCGCAAAAAAAAAAAAATATATTAAAAAATAATGTTAATAAATAACAAAATATACGCCCCGCAAAAAAAAAAAATATATTAAAAAATAATGTTAATAAATAACAAAATATACGCCCCGCAAAAAAAAAAAAAATATATTAAAAAATAATGTTAATAAATAACAAAATATACGCCCCGCAAAAAAAAAAAAATATATTAAAAAATAATGTTAATAAATAACAAAATATACGCCCCGCAAAAAAAAAAATATATTAAAAAATAATGTTAATAAATAACAAAATATACGCCCCGCAAAAAAAAAAAAATATATTAAAAAATAATGTTAATAAATAACAAAATATACGCCCCGCAAATAAAATGAGGGCGGTGCAAATAAACAAATAAATCCCTCGTCGCTTAGGTAAGCGAAACAATTAAATACAACAAATGTATAAGATAATAATTCCGTTATGCTAGGAACCCATAGAAAATCATTTTATAGCATCTAATACTTTTAATATATTAAGCCCTTGCCTTTTTTATTATTATTTATGTACAACAAATTTATAAATGGGCGATTTCACTCATTTCGATGATGTCCACATTAACGTGCAGTTGCCTTTCTTTCGAGACACGTGGTCTCCTGGTATCAGATACAGTTGTCTGAACATATCGGCGTCCTAAATTAAACGCACTAAATATTCATGATATTTTTTTTTTAATTTCTTTTGCTAAAATAAATCATTTCCTGCAAAACGAATAAAAGAAAACACATTTTCACTACAAACCAACCACACACTTAATTATATAATTATTATAATTATTTGAAGATAAAAACAGCTTATAGCATAGAAACCTTTTACCAAAATAGTTGAGGTATGAAAGGATCGATATGCCGTAAAAAATAAAACAACCAAACATTGAAGAAGCTATTAGAGTAGAAGGCTCTCTTATATCTAGGGATCTCAACTGTGTAAGGGGTGGGATTTTGCTGCTTGTCGACATTTTCGGGGGGTCTTTTCGTAGAGAGGATAAGTGTTTGTAGTTCGTCAGAGCATTCACCATTAACGTACTTGTAAAACAGGCAGATGGATGCAACATTTCGTCGGTGGGAGAGGGGCTGAAGTTTAGATGACAATTCAGGACCTATTAGGTTAGCGGCTCACTTTTGGACCCTGTCCAGAAGCGAGAGACTAGTAGCAGATGCACCAGCCCAAATGTGACAGCAGTATTCCATACATGGACGAATGGTAGCTTGGTACACGTACATGATATTTTCAGGCGTAACTTTCTAGCACTAACCCTATGTCTAGCTGGAACTTATAACACTACACTCAATCGCATAAAAAAGTTAACATTTCCTCGGAAAATCTTTTTTATAAACTCTCTTGCAACATTAGAACAGCTCAAAAATATACGCGTGAAACTCTAAATTCTAAAAGAATCCATTTTTCACTTTCCAACAAATTCCCCAGTGTGGTCACGCGTAATCGCCTTACGAAGCTAGGATCTCACATTTGTTTAGTGGTATTTGTTGAATACGCTCGAATTCTACTACTATTACAGTATTTTAATCTGGTTTAATCTGGTTATAATCTGGTTCTTAGCCTTTTGGTCAAGATCAAAGTGTAGTATCTGTTCCGGCAGATACTGCACTTAAGATAATTTGTACCAGTCAATGGAGGGGAAACCCTCTATACTGAGACAATTATTATTTTTGGTAACCAGAGTGACCCCTTTTAGGGGAGCTGGTTTTTACCTCACATTAAAAACGGCCTTGTGCCTAATTTGCTCAGTGGGGGAGCAAATAAATACCATCTGTTCCGGCAGATACTGCACTTAAGATAATTTGTACCAGTCAATGGAGGGGAAACCCTCTATACTGGGACAATTATTATTTTTGGTAACCAGAGTGACCCCTTTTAGGGGAGCTGGTTTTTACCTCACATTAAAAACGGCCTTGTGCCTAATTTGCTCAGTGGGGGAGCAAATAAATACCATCTGTTCTTCAGATACTGCACTTCTATTTCTTGTTCTCTTTCGGTGGAGGAGAAATCCTTCACGACTGAGACAATTTTTATTTTTGTACCATTTCTCCACGTTAAAAAACGACCCTGGTGTCTAACTCTGTCCCGTGGGGAGGCATAGTAAATAGGTACAGTATTTTTATAGCGTAAAATAATCTGCTAAACTTCAATATTTACATGAAAATATCATTTTAAATATGAAAGGAAAAAACACCTTTGTAAAATTTATTGTACATTTCTTTCACGTCTTTTATTTTTAAATACGATCTTACATTTTTGTTTGCAAATTTTCTGTTTTCATCCGTCTTTCTAGAATTGGCAGGAATATAAACGTAATTTATAAATTCATTTCAATTATGTTAATTACCATGAATCATTTATTACTTGTTTGGTAAATAGTAAACAGTAAATAGTATTAAACAGACGGGGAAACTCGGAAATCAAAGGAACACTGACGCCAAAATGTGACCAGCGTAAAAGTTTGAAACAACTTGATCTTTTTTTTTTTTTTTAGTCAATTACTTACTGCTAACGTAATAGCCAAAATTGAATATATATTTTTTTTAATTTTAGCACAAGCAAAATAAATTTACATAGATTTTTTGTGTTTTGTATAATTCTGATTTTACTGATAGCTCAATAAAAATGACTTAATCTTTTTTTTTTTTTTTTTTTTTAGTAACAAAATAAAATTAAGACAAACATTTTTGTTAATCGTTTTTGAAAAGGGAAATTAAACTAAATATTTTTATTTCGATTAACCGTGCTGAGATATATAATTTATTTGCTTATAAATCAAATTATGACACATAATTATAGTGTATTTACTAGGTTAGGGATGGAGAGGTCTCCCCTAAGCCGTGATGAAGGCAACCTTTCTAGAAGCAGCAAGTCTCTGATTAAAACAAAAAAAACAAAAAAAAAACAAAGCGGGAGACCAGTACCCACATTAAGCTTAACTTGTTGCTGGCTATCTTGCTCTTGCTTGTTGCTGGACCTCAACATTTTGAATCGAGAGAGATACTTAGCTGTCGTACAAAGCTAAGATTCTGTAATATCATGTGTATAGATATCCCTTGGGCATTTGTCTATAAAAATGGTCCTGTGGTAATGGAAGTCATTTTTAGGCTCATGTTTGAGGGAGTGGCACTCGTCTGACAAGACGTTGCAATCATCATTTATTAGGTTTATATAAGCAAGTCTATATATGGAAGTCATTTTTAGGCTCATACTTTAAATCAGATTCGAATTTTAGAATTTTTATCACCGCACAAGCAGAAAAGCCTGGCGTATAAAATCAATAGTAGCGCCTTTGATAAAACAGTGACTTGTTCGAACTTTTTTCCATTTAGAGCACAATTTTTTTTTCATAGTGATCGCCGCTTAACAAGGCCCGGAGGCTACTCGAGGATAGGGGTTTATTAGTGTATAGTAATCAATGGGATATCATAGTAATCGTAAGTAGGGTAAATTGGATTACTTAAGGGACATCAAGAATTTGTTTACATTGGACTTGCTGACTATATTACCATTCAGCTGAAAAACAGGCAAACGGAAGAGCTCCACATGCGTGCAGATTTAAGCTTTGTTCATGGAATCTGTGCTTAGGTTTAGGCACAGATAAAGAGTGGGTGAAATTATATAGATGTTTCGTCTAGGCGAGTGTGTTTTTCTGACAGTTTGGCGAAGGCAGTCTTAGATTGGAGCTCTGACGAGCACTTAAAATGAAAAAATGAAGCAGAAACAGACTCGAAACGTCTTTACTGTGAGAAAGAGATTGCAGGGAAGATGAAAAGGTATCTCTCAATAGGATATGAAGTCTATTTTGAACTCTGCCAAGGCGGTATAAGGTCTTTCTAGCAGCTCCTGCCCAGATGTGGCATAATTATTCCATCTTTGAGCGTATCATTGAACCATGATACTTGACTTTTGCACTTTAAAGTTTAATATAAGCTATTATATAAACGAAAATAAAATCAACGGAATGATTTTTACGGTGCAATGTAGACTAAAACGTATAGTGAACTATCGATGAGGAAGACGAAACTTCTTGGCAGTGCACCACGATGGTCCCCGACCAAAGCAGGCAATCAATTTGATTAAAAAATGGGTGATTTCTGTTATTTTTATGTGTGAAATCCCGCCCAACGCATGTTCTCCCTACTAACATAAATTAAAACGAAATGCTTTAAGAATTGCCAGCAATCACTGCAAAAGGAATACAGAAAACGTGAGATCAAATGCTCAGTCCAAGTTAAAGTAGAACAGAGGCTTGGTTTCCATTTGTTTTGGGCAATAACAAACAAGATCTTGAACAAATGAATCCTCTATCACGACATCATCAAAAACAAGCCAAGAACTTCGCAGCAAATTCAAGCATATGCGATCAGGGAATCTATCTCCCGAAATTGCTCCCAAGACCGAAAATAATCTGAGTGACATTCACATATCTGCTAATCATGTTACCGCACTCATCAAGAATCCTGAAGCCAGAAAAGCAACAAGTGCTCATGATATTCGATAGAATATCCAAAAAGTTATAACAAGCCCCCATTCTTTGCAAATCTCTTAAATCGATAAATGAACCGGACGTTTAATTTTATATTAGAACAAGTGTGTCTATTTACATTCGACGGTTATGTGTATATAATTTTCAATTGGCGATTGCATGTTTGTGAGAATGCTGAAAAATATCGGCGCCGAATTCATTGCATCCAGGACTTATTTGTATGTATGCAAAGTTTTTTGTTTTAGTCTTGTTTGTATGCGAAAGCTTATCTATGGCAATAAATGGATTTTTATTACTGAAAACAAAACCGATTAACAAGATGCGGTCAATACTGAGCGTTTTGGGTGGGTATATATATATATATATATATATATATATATATATATATATATATATATGTATGTATGTATGTATGTATAAGGAATGAAAAAATATACCAGCGGTGGTTGACGTTATGTTTAAAGAAAAAATAGAAAAAACCGAATGAAATTATTAAAAAAATCAACGTTTCGTCCTTGTTTCAGAGGACATCTTCAGGATAATTGAAATAAAAATGTTATAAAAGAAAAAGTCATCAAAAGCGTCTTTGAAGGAAATATTAAATTTTTCTCTGAATAGCCAAGGCTTATGTGATATATATATATATATATATATATATATATATATATATATATGACTTTTTTCTTTTATCACATTTTTATTTCAATTATCCTGAAGATGTCCTCTGAAACAAGGACGAAACGTTGATTTTTTAATAATTTCATTCGGTTTTTTCTATTTTTTCTTTAAACATATATATATAATGCATGCACACCCTCCAAACGAGCATGTGTCGGTCAGCTAGTTACTAGAAACTAAATATATTTTCAGGTGATGTAATTTATATGAGAGCAAAGTTTTCGATCTCATAAGCTGTATCGCCTGAAGAGATCTCTAATTTCTAGTAAATAGCTGACCGAAACATGCACATAAATATTATTCCTTATGTAAAAACAAATCGAAAGAATACCTTCCTTTACTACTGTATTGAGCGCTCTTGTATTAACCTCGTTAAACTTTATTGATTACTTTACCTCTGGAAATATTAGTTTTCTATTTCATACATATATATATATATTTTTTTTTTTTTACAGTGATCACCACTTATCAAGGCTCGGAAGCCACTCAGGGATAAGGGTTATTGCAAGTACATTACGTTAGTGAGATTTGCTGAAGTGTTTACTTAAGGGGGCGGTTCATTGTTAATTTGTTAACATTGGACTTGAAGACATCCAAGTTATAGTCCGGAGGGCAGCAGTCAGACAGAACAGAGTTCCACAGGCGTGCAGTTCTAAGAAAGAAGCTTTGTTCATGGAATCCGCGTTTTGATTTAGGCACAGATATAGAGTGGGGGAAATTTTTCACAGCGGATTCAGCTAGACGGGTGTTTTTCGTGAAAGATTGGCGAGGAGGGGGGACCAGAGATTGTAGTTCAGACGAGCATCTGCCATGGAAATAACGATAAAACAAGGACAGGCTCGCAACGTCTCTTCTGTGGGAGAGAGGCTGCAGGGTAGAGAACAGGACATCCCCACTAAGCAAACGAAGTCTATTTTGTACTCTGTCAAGGCAGGATAGGCTGTTTTTAGCAGCTCCTGCCCAGATATGGCAACAGTATTCCATCCTTGGACGTACTTGGATATATGTCTGTGAAACACAATAGTTTTTGAATATAGGATTAAGTGGCAGCTTCTCTCATCTAAAACTGCTTTAAAGCTTCACTGCACACTCATTTCTCGACCAAATTTCAAACAATTATTAGTTTATAGATCACCTAAGCTATATTGGGAAAAAAAATTCAATTTTCGTTCAGTAAAGCAAACGTTATGAATTTACTGTTGGTCAAAATTGTAAAACCACCCCGCTTCAGCGAGTACTGGTGCTACTAATTCACCGTTCTTGCGAGAAGAGAAGTAACAATTGAAACAGAATGAAAGCATAAAAGGGAGATAATCGGGAGGATTTTATTGAAAGCAGACGAGTGCCATACATTGTTATTAGATATGTGTACGTTATGTTCATGGGGTTAAAAAAATAAGCCTGCAATTAAACAAAGAACAAGTGAATTTACAGGAAGCCTGGAAAAATCATGGATTACAATAGAAAATGCGAGTATGACTATAATACGGTTAAGCTTAAAAATTGAAAAGCGAAGGACTAGTTAAAACCGGAAGAGAAAGGGACGAGATATTCTAGTAAAAATACATTAATAACTTAAAATATTTAAGCATTTAAGAATTTAAAAAAAAATACAATTTGTAACATATTTTCACTTTTTTATGCTGCAATATTTTAAGTTATAAAATTAATATTTTTACTAGAGTATCTTTTCTTTTCCAGTTTTATAACAACTAGTCTTTTACTTTTCCATGTTTAAGCTTAACCATATGACTTTTCATGCTCGCATTTTTCATTGTAATATATATATATATATATATATATATATATATATATATATATATATATATATATATGCACGTTTCATTAAACAGCACGGATAACTCTTGCTTGTTTTTCTTGTAATCCTCCTTTTCTCTTTGTCGGACCATTTTCCGAACGTTTTTCTTCTGAATGAAAAAAGAAATTTATCATAATCGCGAATGTTTTTAACCTCCATTGGTCATCCTCAGGCGAGAAGTAAAAAACGAAACGGAGGGCACGCTCAAGTGTTTTTGAGTATTTTAGTGATTTTACTCGTCATTTGATTTCATCTCGCTATTTTCAGTTTTCAATTTATTTTTTTTTTTGTTTTTACTACTCGCCTGAGGATGACCAATGGAGAAAAATAGAAAGGGAGGATTACAAGAAAAACAAGCAAGAGTTATCTCTGCTATTTAATAAAAGGTGCATAAAAAATGCTGTCTAAATATACTAATATATATATATATATATATATAAGATTAGAACAATAGTCTAAAGAGCAAAGTGTATTTTAATGTAATAGTAAAATTACTAGTTTAATTCAATGTATGTAATTAATTTGTTTAATAAAAAAAAAAACATATGTAATAATCATTGTCCGTAACTTGATGTCGACCACAATAAAAACACTGTTTTCCGAAACGATCGTACAAATAATTGATTTTGTTGTTGTTCCTTCTTATGAAACGGATTTTTAATTTAATTATAATTTGATTTTTAAATTATCAATCACATTACTAAAAAAATATATATGTATATATCCGACTGACATCGAATTCAAAAGCTTAACCAAGACCGAACATTATCTGCATTAATAAAATGATGAAACCTGTTTTTATGCACATTTTTCTCGTTTTGTTACCACTTCGACTATTCCACAAGGAAGGATTTTTTATTTAAATAGCAAATCTGTTCATCCTCGCTCATATTTTCCCAGGTCTAGAGATAGTAATATCGTATCGAACATAGACGGATTTGTATTATTTTGATTTTACCGACTATTTATGAGACGCCTATCCTTGTGGATAATATATTTACCAAATTGAAATTATGAGTTAGATTTTCTTGTGGTTAAAAATTCAATCTTCTAATTACTTCGTACATTCATCTAGTCATAGTTGACAGAACGAAAGCATACTTTCAATAGGTTAAACTTAAATAAGGGCTTGTGTTCGAAATTCTGTGCAGATTCCCTATTTGAACAGATGAAAGTGTCTATAGCTGGACGGGCATTGAAAATTGCCGTGTTTGACGGCATACCAGGAAGCTAGAAGCCGCGTCTGGCGGGCCTGGGAGGAGGTCGTCGCGTCTGGCGTGCCTGGGTGGTTGTCGCCGCGTCTGGCGTGCCTGGGAGGTTGTCGCCGCGTCTGGCGTGCCTGGGAGGTTGTCGCCGCGTCTGGCGGGCCTGGGAGGAGGTCGCCGCGTCTGGCGGGCCTGGGAGGTTGCCGCCGCGTCTGGCGGGCCTGGGAGGTTGCCGCCGCGTCTGGCGGGCCTGGGAGGTTGCCGCCGCGTCTGGCGTGCCTGGGAGGTTGCCGCCGCGTCTGGCGTGCCTGGGAGGTTGCCGCCGCGTCTGGCGTGCCTGGGAGGTTGCCGCCGCGTCTGGCGGGCCTGGGAGGTTGCCGCCGCGTCTGGCGGGCCTGGGAGGTTGCCGCCGCGTCTGGCGTGCCTGGGAGGTTGCCGCCGCGTCTGGCGTGCCTGGGAGGTTGCCGCCGCGTCTGGCGGGCCTGGGAGGTTGCCGCCGCGTCTGGCGGGCCTGGGAGGTTGCCGCCGCGTCTGGCGGGCCTGGGAGGTTGCCGCCGCGTCTGGCGGGCCTGGGAGGTTGCCGCCGCGTCTGGCGTGCCTGGGAGGTTGCCGCCGCGTCTGGCGTGCCTGGGAGGTTGCCGCCGCGTCTGGCGTGCCTGGGAGGTTGCCGCCGCGTCTGGCGGGCCTGGGAGGTTGCCGCCGCGTCTGGCGGGCCTGGGAGGTTAAATAACACAAAGCATAAATCCTCCTCTAAAAAAATGTAGAAACATAAGATTACATTAAAAACATTAAACGAAGCTTTTTTTTTAAAAGACGTAATGGGTAGGAGAATGATATGACAGCGAGATAGAAAGGACTATTGACCATTCCGACAAAAATAGAGGCGATAATTCCTAGGATGATCCTGCTCATAGAAGGAATAGATATTATTGAATTACTTTTAACGCCAATACGGAGTTACAACAGAATAAATTTTTAAATGAAATAATAATTAAAAAAAATCACACGTTATTAATGTTTATCCAATATTTTCTTTATTATCGTTAGTGCTTAAATGAATGTTAAAAAATATGACGTAAATCAGATAAGACATTCCGTCAGAGCTGTAATTGTTAAAGGTAATATTTTAAAGTTCTATGGGAAAAAGCAAATAAGTTGGTTGGTAGAATCTCAGAATGAAGATCTTAATGATCCCGTTTGATGGGAAGCTGTCCGCTTTATTTACTGCAGTTTTATTATATATCAATAAGATAACATGTTATTTTGTGTCATGCTTACATTTTTTTTGCTTCCGAGCGACTGTCGTTTAATTGTTACGTTGCCCAGGTTCTTATGGGATGAAAAAAAAATGACAGTAGGCAGGAAGGCTCGAACCCGTACCGTGAAGGAGGAAAAGAACGCGAAAAAACAAAAACAAAGACGTGACTTCTATGCTTTTACACCCAAACCGGAAGTGGCGTCGGTTTAAATTTAGATGAGTCAATCGAAAATAGGTGATGAGTTTCGAAAATATCGGCGGAAAAATGCGACCTCTTCCTGTAGAAAAGTGCCCAGTTGAGGTTGATGGAATAAATGTTTTTAGTACATTTTTCGATATTTGTCGTCCGAAGGATCAAGATTCAAAAAGCTACCGGTATAGGATACCATTACAGCTCCAGTATCGCACAATTGAACTTTCTAAATGAGAACTTATGTTATTACTATCCCAAATAGTAAAAATGCACACACACTCATATATATATATATATATATGCGCAGACTGACACAACGTTACCCGGGATCGAATGATAAATGAATGTTTCGCATTCCTATAGTTTGGTCATTGAAATCAATGAAATAGCCAATCTTTACATGCCTCTCGCAGTGACTGAGTTAACAATATATTTGTCCATATTGCACTGTAGAGAAGTTACTCTTGATTTTATAAATTTATTTCTATATATAATTGCTTGAATTTAAGTTTAAAATGCCAAAGTTAAGAATTATACTTTACTTGTTCTAATAGAAACATTCATTTCGACCGTGCCCCTATCGTATCAAAGAACTTACTATTGATTTTATATTCGTGTCATTACTGGTCATACAGTGATAATGACTTGAATATATAAAAGCCAAGTACGGCCAAGGATGGAATACTGGTGCCATATCTGGGCAGGAGCTGCCAAAAACAGCCTATCATGCCTTGACAGAGTACAAAATAGACTTCGTGGTTTAGTGGGGGATGCCCTTTTCTCTACCCTGCAACCCCTCTCCCACAGAAGACGTTGCGAGCCTATCCTTGTTTTATCGTTATTTTCATGGCAGGTGCTCGTCTGAACTCCAATCCCTGGTCCCCCCTCGCCAATCTTTCACGAAAAACACCCGTCTAGCTGAATCCACTGTGAAAAATTTCCCCCACTCTATATCTGTGCCTTAATCAAAACGCGGATTTCATGAGCAAAGCTTCTTTCTTAGAACTGAACGCCTGTGGAACTCTGTTCCGTCTGCCTGCTTCCCTCCGGACTACAACTTGGATGTCTTCAAGTCTAATGTTAACAAATTCCTAATGAACAGCCCCCCTAATTAAACACTTCATAAAATCTCCTCACTAACGTGATGTACTTACAATAACCCTTATCCCTGAGTGGCTTCCGGGCCTTGATAAGTGGTGATCACTGTGTAAAAAATAAAAAAAAAAAAAAAAAAAAAAAAATTAAAGTTTAAAATGAAAAAGTCGGGTATCATTTTGAAATTTTGCTTTAAACAGAAACATTCATTTCGAACGCGCTTTTGTCATATCAAATATCTACTGTTGACTTTGTATGTTGGGCTCTTCGGCTTGTGTTGAAATGGAACGTTTAAAATACGCGTGGGAGGTGATGTTCTACACATCTCTCTCCTTCCACTTTGTGTGGTCCTATCGGTGGGGCATTAGAATATGCCGACTGCCCACCTGCAGAGGGTAAAAGTCCCTCAATGGGTGTCCTGGATATGACCTTAAACTATATCCAGTGGTGAGGTCCCAGCTTGTGGGCTTTGGGGAATGTGGAGCTACCCTTTAATTACCATTGCTCCCAGGTCCACTCTGACCCGGAGTGGTAGTACCTGTTAGGGTCCCAACTATGGGTTAAATAGAAACCGACGTGAAAACAACACATATATTCTATTAAAAAAAAAAAAATCTTCAAAATCTTTGGATTTGGCATTAAATAACCCGAAAAGGGTTGATATGCCGTCAAACAAAAACAACCAACCAACCTTCCACTTTGTACTCGCTTACCCGCCTTTCACCACTTCGGCTAATGAGTTTGTATTTACTCCTCCCACTCTCTCCCCCAACTGTAGATACACCTTTACTTTTTCATTTTTTTACGTTTGGGATACATATACCACATGATCCGCTTTCTTTTATTTCTATAATATTTTTTTAAAAAATAGTTGCTAAGGCGTCAAAATGGGAAACTAGACGTTGGTCTTGCGTACGTTGACTATATTCGATTTTTCTTCTGCGCATGCGCTAATTATAAGTTAAATAAGTTAGTGGATAGAGACTCAGTATGAAGATCTTGATGCTCTCGTTTGATGGGAAGCTGTCCGCTTCATTTACTGTAGTTTTACTATATATTAATAAGATGTTATTTTGTGTCGTGCTTACATTTTTTCACTTCCAAGCGACTGTCGTTTAATTGTTAAGTTTCCCAGTTGCTTTTTAGGCAATTTTTCGATATTTAAAAACGATTCTGATCTTGTAAAAATCCACTGCCTCTGTCGGAAGTTTTAGGCAGACAGGCAAACATACATATATACATTTATATATTGGTAACTCAAATTTTCGGCCCAAACCGATTAAAAAGCTTGCCCTATCTCTGAATACTCTTTATGTAAAATTTCAAATGTTTAGACCAGAAATTGTGAATAATAATAATAATAATAATAATAATAATTTGTAGAGACCGAAGCGGTTAAGTTTTCTTTTTTTTTAATTTGACCCCCATTATGACCCTTTAACATTTATTGTTTTGGGGCTTAAATCAAATTATTTAGTGTCCAAGGAACCTATATCCAAATTTTCAGTTGTGTAGACCTAAAATTGTCTTAGTTTGGTAGAGTTCTCAAAGTTCAAATCCTTGAACTTTGACCCCTTAACAGCCAAATTTCTGGCCGAAAAAGAATTACAAAGATTTTCCCAAATCTCAGAACCCTGTATATCAAATTTCGAGTCTGTAGACTGAAAATTGAGTTATTGTGTAGGGTAATGTACACAAACACTTTCACTTTATATATATATATATATATATATATATATATATATATATATATATATATATATATATATAAACAATTACTTATACATGGATATGGACGCATTGCTGTTTCTCGTTCGCGTTAAAATGTAAAGTTATTTCTAACCATTGTCAATTCCATCTCGTTCGTTTTTTTCTTTTTCGGGCGTATCGTACAGAGAGTGAAGCAGTGCATTTGATCGCCATCTTGAAAGAAAAAAACGTTCGTTTTTAATTTTGTTTTTGAAAATTTCCAACTACAGATCCGGATTGGACAAAAAAACAAGAATGCGTTAAAGTTAAACAAATGAGTTCACTGCAGTGCTCTCTGAAGCCTATGAAATTAGTTTAACGCCAAAATCGAACAAGAAAAGCAAATCTTAGTGAATTTAACGATAACAAAATGTCATCGGTTAATTGAAGACTCCTCTTGGAAAACAACAAAAAAGCGTCCATTAACACTCATTTATATATATATATATATATATATATATATATATACACACACACATTCACATATATTTGTTGGAGATGCCCCTTAATGGAATTAATGGACTATCTCATGACGTCACTTCCGGTATCGAGTACCAGTGCCCGAGAGTCAAAGATAGGCACGCGACAAAGGAGGTCGGATACATACGCCCCACCATTGAGGAATGGTATTGCTCAACCTGTTTTTGCCTGTAATCTATGTGAATACATCTTCATTTCCTAAAAATGATGTGCTCCTTCATTCTCATTACCATTTAACCCCATAACTATATTAAACAAGACTTTACGTCAGCTAGTGAAATAAAAGGAAAATGAAAACCGAATTTTACCTGATGTCGTGTGATTTCAATTAATCAAATTATGTCGACACACTTCAGGCATGCTTTCCTCGAGTTTACATGCGTAATATTAATTTGATTTTAAATTGAAATATTTCCTCATTTAAAATAATAAGAAATCTAATTTATCAGAGATCTCACTATGTCTGGCTGCCCGTCTCCATATTTTAAAACTCTATCTCTCCGAAACTAAAAGTCGCAGAGCAGCGCTAAGGGGTCCCAAATGATTGAATTTTTTATGGATCGTTCTTTTGTGTCTTTAGCCGGTTAAAGTGTAGTTTTTAAGGAGTCAAAAAATTGAAAAATTCGTTATACATTTTGTACAGTTATCTTAATTTGTGTTTAATCAGTTCATATGCGTGTCACGTTGGTACAGTGGTAACGTCGCCAGCTTTGACTGCTTTTGGTTTGGATTCTAGCTGATGGAACCCTGCACTTTTTTTACCACTCTATTAATATATATGAAAATATACAAAAATATTATATTAAAGCGTTTTTTACGACCGGGCAAAGCCGGGCGCCCCACCCGGCTAGTATAACATAAAACCATTTGAAATGGCTATACGGAATCTTCTCTCTGATTCTGCTCTGATCGCAATCTTTAACGTTTATCAGGAAGTCCACCCTCCCATGTTTTTCTTTCGCACCGTTTGAGAATTGGTTAGTTTATTAATACTCGCGTCAGAATCCGCAATCGGGAAATTGACACGAGGCTGCTCAGGCAATTGTAGTTAAGCAAGAGTATTCTTTCATCTTTGGTGCATGCGTTTCAGATCGCAATTTTCTTGACCTTGTGTCTACATTTCCTACCTAAAGGAGAAGAATACACTTGATAAATTTTATTTTGCCTTCTATCTTCAACAACTGAGCGATCCAATAATTTAAAAAAAAAACATGTGCAAAAGGCAATAACGTACACACAAGTACAGAATAATCTTATACGCACTACTGGAACCTGTGAAAATTCTACAACGGCATCTTTTATACGTAATATATTGCTG
>NW_027633889.1:0-26170 GCF_053919585.1 Euprymna scolopes
AGAAATTACAATTTGAACATGAAGAAAGGCAGAAGAAATTACAATTTGAACATGAAAAATGGCAGAAGAATTTGAACATGAAGAAAGGCAGAAGAATCAATTTAAATGCAGAAGAAATTACAATTTGAACATAGAAGAAAGGCAGAAGAAATTACAATTTGAACATGAAGAAAGGCAGAAGAAATTACAATTTGAACATGAAGAAACAATTGAAGAAGGCAGAAGAAATTACAATTTTAACATAGAAAAAGGCAGAAGAAATTACAATTTGAACATGAAGAAAGGCAGAAGAAATTACAATTTTAACATAGAAAAATGCAGAAGAAATTACAATTTGAACATGAAGAAAGGCAGAAGAAATTACAATTTTAACATAGAAAAATGCAGAAGAAATTACAATTTGAACATGAAGAAAGGCAGAAGAAATTACAATTTTAACATGAAGAAAGGCAGAAGAAATTACAATTTGAACATGAAGAAAGGCAGAAGAAATTACAATTTTAACATAGAAAAATGCAGAAGAAATTACAATTTGAACATGAAGAAAGGCAGAAGAAATTACAATTTTAACATAGAAAAATGCAGAAGAAATTACAATTTGAACATGAAGAAAGGCAGAAGAAATTACAATTTTAACATAGAAAAATGCAGAAGAAATTACAATTTGAACATGAAGAAAGGCAGAAGAAATTACAATTTTAACATAGAAAAATGCAGAAGAAATTACAATTTGAACATGAAGAAAGGCAGAAGAAATTACAATTTTAACATAGAAAAATGCAGAAGAAATTACAATTTGAACATGAAGAAAGGCAGAAGAAATTACAATTTTAACATAGAAAAATGCAGAAGAAATTACAATTTGAACATGAAGAAAGGCAGAAGAAATTACAATTTTAACATAGAAAAATGCAGAAGAAATTACAATTTGAACATGAAGAAAGGCAGAAGAAATTACAATTTTAACATAGAAAAATGCAGAAGAAATTACAATTTGAACATGAAGAAAGGCAGAAGAAATTACAATTTTAACATAGAAAAATGCAGAAGAAATTACAATTTGAACATGAAGAAAGGCAGAAGAAATTACAATTTTAACATAGAAAAATGCAGAAGAAATTACAATTTGAACATGAAGAAAGGCAGAAGAAATTACAATTTTAACATAGAAAAATGCAGAAGAAATTACAATTTGAACATGAAGAAAGGCAGAAGAAATTACAATTTTAACATGAAGAAAGGCAGAAGAAATTACAATTTTAACATAGAAAAATGCAGAAGAAATTACAATTTTAACATGAAGAAAGGCAGAAGAAATTACAATTTGAACATGAAGAAAGGCAGAAGAAATTACAATTTTAACATAGAAAAATGCAGAAGAAATTACAATTTGAACATGAAGAAAGGCAGAAGAAATTACAATTTTAACATAGAAAAATGCAGAAGAAATTACAATTTGAACATGAAGAAAGGCAGAAGAAATTACAATTTTAACATAGAAAAATGCAGAAGAAATTACAATTTGAACATGAAGAAAGGCAGAAGAAATTACAATTTTAACATAGAAAAATGCAGAAGAAATTACAATTTGAACATGAAGAAAGGCAGAAGAAATTACAATTTTAACATAGAAAAATGCAGAAGAAATTACAATTTGAACATGAAGAAAGGCAGAAGAAATTACAATTTTAACATAGAAAAATGCAGAAGAAATTACAATTTGAACATGAAGAAAGGCAGAAGAAATTACAATTTTAACATAGAAAAATGCAGAAGAAATTACAATTTTAACATGAAGAAAGGCAGAAGAAATTACAATTTTAACATAGAAAAATGCAGAAGAAATTACAATTTGAACATGAAGAAAGGCAGAAGAAATTACAATTTTAACATAGAAAAATGCAGAAGAAATTACAATTTGAACATGAAGAAAGGCAGAAGAAATTACAATTTTAACATAGAAAAATGCAGAAGAAATTACAATTTGAACATGAAGAAAGGCAGAAGAAATTACAATTTTAACATAGAAAAATGCAGAAGAAATTACAATTTGAACATGAAGAAAGGCAGAAGAAATTACAATTTTAACATAGAAAAATGCAGAAGAAATTACAATTTGAACATGAAGAAAGGCAGAAGAAATTACAATTTTAACATAGAAAAATGCAGAAGAAATTACAATTTGAACATGAAGAAAGGCAGAAGAAATTACAATTTTAACATAGAAAAATGCAGAAGAAATTACAATTTGAACATGAAGAAAGGCAGAAGAAATTACAATTTTAACATAGAAAAATGCAGAAGAAATTACAATTTGAACATGAAGAAAGGCAGAAGAAATTACAATTTTAACATAGAAAAATGCAGAAGAAATTACAATTTTAACATGAAGAAAGGCAGAAGAAATTACAATTTTAACATAGAAAAATGCAGAAGAAATTACAATTTGAACATGAAGAAAGGCAGAAGAAATTACAATTTTAACATAGAAAAATGCAGAAGAAATTACAATTTGAACATGAAGAAAGGCAGAAGAAATTACAATTTTAACATGAAGAAAGGCAGAAGAAATTACAATTTTAACATAGAAAAATGCAGAAGAAATTACAATTTGAACATGAAGAAAGGCAGAAGAAATTACAATTTTAACATAGAAAAATGCAGAAGAAATTACAATTTGAACATGAAGAAAGGCAGAAGAAATTACAATTTTAACATAGAAAAATGCAGAAGAAATTACAATTTGAACATGAAGAAAGGCAGAAGAAATTACAATTTTAACATAGAAAAATGCAGAAGAAATTACAATTTTAACATGAAGAAAGGCAGAAGAAATTACAATTTTAACATAGAAAAATGCAGAAGAAATTACAATTTGAACATGAAGAAAGGCAGAAGAAATTACAATTTTAACATAGAAAAATGCAGAAGAAATTACAATTTGAACATGAAGAAAGGCAGAAGAAATTACAATTTTAACATAGAAAAATGCAGAAGAAATTACAATTTGAACATGAAGAAAGGCAGAAGAAATTACAATTTTAACATAGAAAAATGCAGAAGAAATTACAATTTGAACATGAAGAAAGGCAGAAGAAATTACAATTTTAACATAGAAAAATGCAGAAGAAATTACAATTTTAACATGAAGAAAGGCAGAAGAAATTACAATTTTAACATAGAAAAATGCAGAAGAAATTACAATTTGAACATGAAGAAAGGCAGAAGAAATTACAATTTTAACATAGAAAAATGCAGAAGAAATTACAATTTGAACATGAAGAAAGGCAGAAGAAATTACAATTTTAACATGAAGAAAGGCAGAAGAAATTACAATTTTAACATAGAAAAATGCAGAAGAAATTACAATTTGAACATGAAGAAAGGCAGAAGAAATTACAATTTGAACATGAAGAAAGGCAGAAGAAATTACAATTTTAACATAGAAAAATGCAGAAGAAATTACAATTTGAACATGAAGAAAGGCAGAAGAAATTACAATTTTAACATAGAAAAATGCAGAAGAAATTACAATTTGAACATGAAGAAAGGCAGAAGAAATTACAATTTTAACATAGAAAAATGCAGAAGAAATTACAATTTGAACATGAAGAAAGGCAGAAGAAATTACAATTTTAACATAGAAAAATGCAGAAGAAATTACAATTTGAACATGAAGAAAGGCAGAAGAAATTACAATTTTAACATAGAAAAATGCAGAAGAAATTACAATTTTAACATGAAGAAAGGCAGAAGAAATTACAATTTTAACATAGAAAAATGCAGAAGAAATTACAATTTGAACATGAAGAAAGGCAGAAGAAATTACAATTTTAACATGAAGAAAGGCAGAAGAAATTACAATTTTAACATAGAAAAATGCAGAAGAAATTACAATTTGAACATGAAGAAAGGCAGAAGAAATTACAATTTTAACATAGAAAAATGCAGAAGAAATTACAATTTGAACATGAAGAAAGGCAGAAGAAATTACAATTTTAACATAGAAAAATGCAGAAGAAATTACAATTTTAACATGAAGAAAGGCAGAAGAAATTACAATTTTAACATAGAAAAATGCAGAAGAAATTACAATTTGAACATGAAGAAAGGCAGAAGAAATTACAATTTTAACATGAAGAAAGGCAGAAGAAATTACAATTTGAACATGAAGAAAGGCAGAAGAAATTACAATTCGAACATGAAGAAAGGCAGAAGAAATTACAATTTTAACATAGAAAAATGCAGAAGAAATTACAATTTGAACATGAAGAAAGGCAGAAGAAATTACAATTTTAACATGAAGAAAGGCAGAAGAAATTACAATTTGAACATAGAAAAATGCAGAAGAAATTACAATTTGAACATGAAGAAAGGCAGAAGAAATTACAATTTTAACATAGAAAAATGCAGAAGAAATTACAATTTTAACATGAAGAAAGGCAGAAGAAATTACAATTTTAACATAGAAAAATGCAGAAGAAATTACAATTTTAACATAGAAAAATGCAGAAGAAATTACAATTTTAACATAGAAAAATGCAGAAGAAATTACAATTTTAACATAGAAAAATGCAGAAGAAATTACAATTTGAACATGAAGAAAGGCAGAAGAAATTACAATTTGAACATGAAGAAAGGCAGAAGAAATTACAATTTTAACATAGAAAAATGCAGAAGAAATTACAATTTTAACATGAAGAAAGGCAGAAGAAATTACAATTTTAACATAGAAAAATGCAGAAGAAATTACAATTTTAACATAGAAAAATGCAGAAGAAATTACAATTTTAACATAGAAAAATGCAGAAGAAATTACAATTTTAACATAGAAAAATGCAGAAGAAATTACAATTTGAACATGAAGAAAGGCAGAAGAAATTACAATTTTAACATAGAAAAATGCAGAAGAAATTACAATTTGAACATGAAGAAAGGCAGAAGAAATTACAATTTGAACATGAAGAAAGGCAGAAGAAATTACAATTTTAACATAGAAAAATGCAGAAGAAATTACAATTTGAACATGAAGAAAGGCAGAAGAAATTACAATTTTAACATAGAAAAATGCAGAAGAAATTACAATTTGAACATGAAGAAAGGCAGAAGAAATTACAATTTTAACATGAAGAAAGGCAGAAGAAATTACAATTTTAACATAGAAAAATGAAGAAGAAATTACAATTTGAACATGAAGAAAGGCAGAAGAAATTACAATTTTAACATAGAAAAATGCAGAAGAAATTACAATTTGAACATGAAGAAAGGCAGAAGAAATTACAATTTTAACATAGAAAAATGCAGAAGAAATTACAATTTTAACATGAAGAAAGGCAGAAGAAATTACAATTTTAACATAGAAAAATGCAGAAGAAATTACAATTTGAACATGAAGAAAGGCAGAAGAAATTACAATTTTAACATAGAAAAATGCAGAAGAAATTACAATTTGAACATGAAGAAAGGCAGAAGAAATTACAATTTTAACATGAAGAAAGGCAGAAGAAATTACAATTTGAACATAGAAAAATGCAGAAGAAATTACAATTTGAACATGAAGAAAGGCAGAAGAAATTACAATTTTAACATAGAAAAATGCAGAAGAAATTACAATTTTAACATGAAGAAAGGCAGAAGAAATTACAATTTTAACATAGAAAAATGCAGAAGAAATTACAATTTGAACATGAAGAAAGGCAGAAGAAATTACAATTTTAACATAGAAAAATGCAGAAGAAATTACAATTTTAACATAGAAAAATGCAGAAGAAATTACAATTTGAACATGAAGAAAGGCAGAAGAAATTACAATTTGAACATGAAGAAAGGCAGAAGAAATTACAATTTTAACATAGAAAAATGCAGAAGAAATTACAATTTGAACATGAAGAAAGGCAGAAGAAATTACAATTTTAACATAGAAAAATGCAGAAGAAATTACAATTTTAACATGAAGAAAGGCAGAAGAAATTACAATTTTAACATAGAAAAATGCAGAAGAAATTACAATTTGAACATGAAGAAAGGCAGAAGAAATTACAATTTTAACATAGAAAAATGCAGAAGAAATTACAATTTGAACATGAAGAAAGGCAGAAGAAATTACAATTTGAACATGAAGAAAGGCAGAAGAAATTACAATTTTAACATAGAAAAATGCAGAAGAAATTACAATTTGAACATGAAGAAAGGCAGAAGAAATTACAATTTGAACATGAAGAAAGGCAGAAGAAATTACAATTTTAACATAGAAAAATGCAGAAGAAATTACAATTTGAACATGAAGAAAGGCAGAAGAAATTACAATTTTAACATAGAAAAATGCAGAAGAAATTACAATTTGAACATGAAGAAAGGCAGAAGAAATTACAATTTGAACATGAAGAAAGGCAGAAGAAATTACAATTTTAACATAGAAAAATGCAGAAGAAATTACAATTTGAACATGAAGAAAGGCAGAAGAAATTACAATTTGAACATGAAGAAAGGCAGAAGAAATTACAATTTTAACATAGAAAAATGCAGAAGAAATTACAATTTGAACATGAAGAAAGGCAGAAGAAATTACAATTTTAACATAGAAAAATGCAGAAGAAATTACAATTTGAACATGAAGAAAGGCAGAAGAAATTACAATTTGAACATGAAGAAAGGCAGAAGAAATTACAATTTTAACATAGAAAAATGCAGAAGAAATTACAATTTGAACATGAAGAAAGGCAGAAGAAATTACAATTTGAACATGAAGAAAGGCAGAAGAAATTACAATTTTAACATAGAAAAATGCAGAAGAAATTACAATTTGAACATGAAGAAAGGCAGAAGAAATTACAATTTTAACATAGAAAAATGCAGAAGAAATTACAATTTGAACATGAAGAAAGGCAGAAGAAATTACAATTTTAACATAGAAAAATGCAGAAGAAATTACAATTTTAACATGAAGAAAGGCAGAAGAAATTACAATTTTAACATAGAAAAATGCAGAAGAAATTACAATTTTAACATGAAGAAAGGCAGAAGAAATTACAATTTTAACATAGAAAAATGCAGAAGAAATTACAATTTGAACATGAAGAAAGGCAGAAGAAATTACAATTTTAACATGAAGAAAGGCAGAAGAAATTACAATTTGAACATAGAAAAATGCAGAAGAAATTACAATTTGAACATGAAGAAAGGCAGAAGAAATTACAATTTGAACATGAAGAAATGCAGAAGAAATTACAATTTGAACATGAAGAAAGGCAGAAGAAATTACAATTTTAACATAAAGAAAGGCAGAAGAAATTACAATTTTAACATAGAAAAATGCAGAAGAAATTACAATTTGAACATGAAGAAAGGCAGAAGAAATTACAATTTGAACATGAAGAAAGGCAGAAGAAATTACAATTTGAACATGAAGAAAGGCAGAAGAAATTACAATTTGAACATGAAGAAAGGCAGAAGAAATTACAATTTGAACATGAAGAAAGGCAGAAGAAATTACAATTTGAACATGAAGAAAGGCAGAAGAAATTACAATTTGAACATGAAGAAAGGCAGAAGAAATTACAATTTGAACATGAAGAAAGGCAGAAGAAATTACAATTTGAACATGAAGAAAGGCAGAAGAAATTACAATTTGAACATGAAGAAAGGCAGAAGAAATTACAATTTTAACATAAAGAAAGGCAGAAGAAATTACAATTTGAACATGAAGAAAGGCAGAAGAAATTACAATTTGAACATGAAGAAATGCAGAAGAAATTACAATTTGAACATGAAGAAAGGCAGAAGAAATTACAATTTGAACATGAAGAAAGGCAGAAGAAATTACAATTTGAACATGAAGAAAGGCAGAAGAAATTAAAATTTGAACATGAAGAAAGGCAGAAGAAATTACAATTTGAACATGAAGAAAGGCAGAAGAAATTACAATTTGAACATGAAGAAATGCAGAAGAAATTACAATTTGAACATGAAGAAAGGCAGAAGAAATTACAATTTTAACATAAAGAAAGGCAGAAGAAATTACAATTTTAACATAGAAAAATGCAGAAGAAATTACAATTTGAACATGAAGAAAGGCAGAAGAAATTACAATTTGAACATGAAGAAAGGCAGAAGAAATTACAATTTGAACATGAAGAAAGGCAGAAGAAATTACAATTTGAACATGAAGAAAGGCAGAAGAAATTACAATTTGAACATGAAGAAAGGCAGAAGAAATTACAATTTGAACATGAAGAAAGGCAGAAGAAATTACAATTTGAACATGAAGAAAGGCAGAAGAAATTACAATTTTAACATGAAGAAAGGCAGAAGAAATTACAATTTGAACATGAAGAAAGGCAGAAGAAATTACAATTTTAACATAGAAAAATGCAGAAGAAATTACAATTTGAACATGAAGAAAGGCAGAAGAAATTACAATTTAAACATAGAAAAATGCAGAAGAAATTACAATTTTAACATGAAGAAAGGCAGAAGAAATTACAATTTTAACATAGAAAAATGCAGAAGAAATTACAATTTGAACATGAAGAAAGGCAGAAGAAATTACAATTTTAACATGAAGAAAGGCAGAAGAAATTACAATTTTAACATGAAGAAAGGCAGAAGAAATTACAATTTTAACATAGAAAAATGCAGAAGAAATTACAATTTTAACATAAAGAAAGGCAGAAGAAATTACAATTTTAACATGAAGAAAGGCAGAAGAAATTACAATTTGAACATAGAAAAATGCAGAAGAAATTACAATTTGAACATGAAGAAAGGCAGAAGAAATTACAATTTGAACATGAAGAAATGCAGAAGAAATTACAATTTGAACATGAAGAAAGGCAGAAGAAATTACAATTTTAACATAGAAAAATGCAGAAGAAATTACAATTTTAACATAAAGAAAGGCAGAAGAAATTACAATTTTAACATAGAAAAATGCAGAAGAAATTACAATTTGAACATGAAGAAAGGCAGAAGAAATTACAATTTGAACATGAAGAAAGGCAGAAGAAATTACAATTTGAACATGAAGAAAGGCAGAAGAAATTACAATTTGAACATGAAGAAAGGCAGAAGAAATTACAATTTTAACATGAAGAAAGGCAGAAGAAATTACAATTTTAACATGAAGAAAGGCAGAAGAAATTACAATTTTAACATAGAAAAATGCAGAAGAAATTACAATTTTAACATAAAGAAAGGCAGAAGAAATTACAATTTTAACATGAAGAAAGGCAGAAGAAATTACAATTTGAACATAGAAAAATGCAGAAGAAATTACAATTTGAACATGAAGAAAGGCAGAAGAAATTACAATTTGAACATGAAGAAATGCAGAAGAAATTACAATTTGAACATGAAGAAAGGCAGAAGAAATTACAATTTTAACATAGAAAAATGCAGAAGAAATTACAATTTTAACATAAAGAAAGGCAGAAGAAATTACAATTTTAACATAGAAAAATGCAGAAGAAATTACAATTTGAACATGAAGAAAGGCAGAAGAAATTACAATTTGAACATGAAGAAAGGCAGAAGAAATTACAATTTGAACATGAAGAAAGGCAGAAGAAATTACAATTTGAACATGAAGAAAGGCAGAAGAAATTACAATTTGAACATGAAGAAAGGCAGAAGAAATTACAATTTGAACATGAAGAAAGGCAGAAGAAATTACAATTTGAACATGAAGAAAGGCAGAAGAAATTACAATTTGAACATGAAGAAAGGCAGAAGAAATTACAATTTGAACATGAAGAAAGGCAGAAGAAATTACAATTTGAACATGAAGAAAGGCAGAAGAAATTACAATTTTAACATAAAGAAAGGCAGAAGAAATTACAATTTGAACATGAAGAAAGGCAGAAGAAATTACAATTTGAACATGAAGAAATGCAGAAGAAATTACAATTTGAACATGAAGAAAGGCAGAAGAAATTACAATTTGAACATGAAGAAAGGCAGAAGAAATTACAATTTGAACATGAAGAAAGGCAGAAGAAATTACAATTTGAACATGAAGAAAGGCAGAAGAAATTACAATTTGAACATGAAGAAAGGCAGAAGAAATTACAATTTGAACATGAAGAAAGGCAGAAGAAATTACAATTTTAACATAAAGAAAGGCAGAAGAAATTACAATTTTAACATAGAAAAATGCAGAAGAAATTACAATTTGAACATGAAGAAAGGCAGAAGAAATTACAATTTGAACATGAAGAAAGGCAGAAGAAATTACAATTTGAACATGAAGAAAGGCAGAAGAAATTACAATTTGAACATGAAGAAAGGCAGAAGAAATTACAATTTGAACATGAAGAAAGGCAGAAGAAATTACAATTTGAACATGAAGAAAGGCAGAAGAAATTACAATTTGAACATGAAGAAAGGCAGAAGAAATTACAATTTTAACATAAAGAAAGGCAGAAGAAATTACAATTTTAACATAAAGAAAGGCAGAAGAAATTACAATTTTAACATAAAGAAAGGCAGAAGAAATTACAATTTGAACATGAAGAAAGGCAGAAGAAATTACAATTTGAACATGAAGAAATGCAGAAGAAATTACAATTTGAACATGAAGAAAGGCAGAAGAAATTACAATTTGAACATGAAGAAAGGCAGAAGAAATTACAATTTGAACATGAAGAAAGGCAGAAGAAATTACAATTTGAACATGAAGAAAGGCAGAAGAAATTACAATTTGAACATGAAGAAAGGCAGAAGAAATTACAATTTGAACATGAAGAAAGGCAGAAGAAATTACAATTTTAACATAAAGAAAGGCAGAAGAAATTACAATTTTAACATAGAAAAATGCAGAAGAAATTACAATTTGAACATGAAGAAAGGCAGAAGAAATTACAATTTGAACATGAAGAAAGGCAGAAGAAATTACAATTTGAACATGAAGAAAGGCAGAAGAAATTACAATTTGAACATGAAGAAAGGCAGAAGAAATTACAATTTGAACATGAAGAAAGGCAGAAGAAATTACAATTTGAACATGAAGAAAGGCAGAAGAAATTACAATTTGAACATGAAGAAAGGCAGAAGAAATTACAATTTGAACATGAAGAAAGGCAGAAGAAATTACAATTTTAACATAGAAAAATGCAGAAGAAATTACAATTTGAACATGAAGAAAGGCAGAAGAAATTACAATTTTAACATAGAAAAATGCAGAAGAAATTACAATTTGAACATGAAGAAAGGCAGAAGAAATTACAATTTTAACATAGAAAAATGCAGAAGAAATTACAATTTTAACATGAAGAAAGGCAGAAGAAATTACAATTTTAACATAGAAAAATGCAGAAGAAATTACAATTTTAACATGAAGAAAGGCAGAAGAAATTACAATTTTAACATAGAAAAATGCAGAAGAAATTACAATTTGAACATGAAGAAAGGCAGAAGAAATTACAATTTTAACATGAAGAAAGGCAGAAGAAATTACAATTTGAACATAGAAAAATGCAGAAGAAATTACAATTTGAACATGAAGAAAGGCAGAAGAAATTACAATTTGAACATGAAGAAATGCAGAAGAAATTACAATTTGAACATGAAGAAAGGCAGAAGAAATTACAATTTTAACATAAAGAAAGGCAGAAGAAATTACAATTTTAACATAGAAAAATGCAGAAGAAATTACAATTTGAACATGAAGAAAGGCAGAAGAAATTACAATTTTAACATAGAAAAATGCAGAAGAAATTACAATTTGAAGATGAAGAAAGGCAGAAGAAATTACAATTTTAACATAGAAAAATGCAGAAGAAATTACAATTTGAACATGAAGAAAGGCAGAAGAAATTACAATTTTAACATAGAAAAATGCAGAAGAAATTACAATTTGAACATGAAGAAAGGCAGAAGAAATTACAATTTTAACATAGAAAAATGCAGAAGAAATTACAATTTTAACATAAAGAAAGGCAGAAGAAATTACAATTTTAACATAGAAAAATGCAGAAGAAATTACAATTTGAACATGAAGAAAGGCAGAAGAAATTACAATTTTAACATAGAAAAATGCAGAAGAAATTACAATTTTAACATGAAGAAAGGCAGAAGAAATTACAATTTTAACATAGAAAAATGCAGAAGAAATTACAATTTTAACATGAAGAAAGGCAGAAGAAATTACAATTTTAACATAGAAAAATGCAGAAGAAATTACAATTTGAACATGAAGAAAGGCAGAAGAAATTACAATTTTAACATAGAAAAATGCAGAAGAAATTACAATTTTAACATGAAGAAAGGCAGAAGAAATTACAATTTTAACATAGAAAAATGCAGAAGAAATTACAATTTTAACATGAAGAAAGGCAGAAGAAATTACAATTTTAACATAGAAAAATGCAGAAGAAATTACAATTTGAACATGAAGAAAGGCAGAAGAAATTACAATTTTAACATAGAAAAATGCAGAAGAAATTACAATTTTAACATAGAAAAATGCAGAAGAAATTACAATTTTAACATGAAGAAAGGCAGAAGAAATTACAATTTTAACATAGAAAAATGCAGAAGAAATTACAATTTTAACATGAAGAAAGGCAGAAGAAATTACAAATTTAACATAGAAAAATGCAGAAGAAATTACAATTTGAACATGAAGAAAGGCAGAAGAAATTACAATTTTAACATAGAAAAATGCAGAAGAAATTACAATTTTAACATAGAAAAATGCAGAAGAAATTACAATTTGAACATGAAGAAAGGCAGAAGAAATTACAATTTTAACATAGAAAAATGCAGAAGAAATTACAATTTGAACATGAAGAAAGGCAGAAGAAATTACAATTTTAACATAGAAAAATGCAGAAGAAATTACAATTTTAACATGAAGAAAGGCAGAAGAAATTACAATTTTAACATAGAAAAATGCAGAAGAAATTACAATTTTAACATGAAGAAAGGCAGAAGAAATTACAATTTTAACATAGAAAAATGCAGAAGAAATTACAATTTGAACATGAAGAAAGGCAGAAGAAATTACAATTTTAACATAGAAAAATGCAGAAGAAATTACAATTTTAACATGAAGAAAGGCAGAAGAAATTACAATTTTAACATAGAAAAATGCAGAAGAAATTACAATTTTAACATGAAGAAAGGCAGAAGAAATTACAATTTTAACATAGAAAAATGCAGAAGAAATTACAATTTTAACATGAAGAAAGGCAGAAGAAATTACAATTTTAACATAGAAAAATGCAGAAGAAATTACAATTTGAACATGAAGAAAGGCAGAAGAAATTACAATTTTAACATAGAAAAATGCAGAAGAAATTACAATTTTAACATGAAGAAAGGAAGAAGAAATTACAATTTTAACATAGAAAAATGTAGAAGAAATTACAATTTGAACATGAAGAAAGGCAGAAGAAATTACAATTTGAACATGAAGAAAGGCAGAAGAAATTACAATTTTAACATAGAAAAATGCAGAAGAAATTACAATTTGAACATGAAGAAAGGCAGAAGAAATTACAATTTGAACATAGAAAAATGCAGAAGAAATTACAATTTGAACATGAAGAAAGGCAGAAGAAATTACAATTTTAACATGAAGAAAGGCAGAAGAAATTACAATTTTAACATAGAAAAATGCAGAAGAAATTACAATTTGAACATGAAGAAAGGCTGAAGAAATTACAATTTTAACATAGAAAAATGCAGAAGAAATTACAATTTGAACATGAAGAAAGGCAGAAGAAATTACAATTTTAACATAGAAAAATGCAGAAGAAATTACAATTTTAACATAGAAAAATGCAGAAGAAATTACAATTTGAACATGAAGAAAGGCAGAAGAAATTACAATTTTAACATAGAAAAATGCAGAAGAAATTACAATTTGAACATGAAGAAAGGAAGAAGAAATTACAATTTTAACATAGAAAAATGCAGAAGAAATTACAATTTGAACATGAAGAAAGGAAGAAGAAATTACAATTTTAACATAGAAAAATGCAGAAGAAATTACAATTTGAACATGAAGAAAGGCAGAAGAAATTACAATTTTAACATAGAAAAATGCAGAAGAAATTACAATTTGAACATGAAGAAAGGCAGAAGAAATTACAATTTTAACATAGAAAAATGCAGAAGAAATTACAATTTGAACATGAAGAAAGGAAGAAGAAATTACAATTTTAACATAGAAAAATGCAGAAGAAATTACAATTTGAACATGAAGAAAGGCAGAAGAAATTACAATTTGAACATGAAGAAAGGCAGAAGAAATTACAATTTTAACATAGAAAAATGCAGAAGAAATTACAATTTGAACATGAAGAAAGGCAGAAGAAATTACAATTTGAACATAGAAAAATGCAGAAGAAATTACAATTTGAGCATGAAGAAAGGCAGAAGAAATTACAATTTTAACATGAAGAAAGGCAGAAGAAATTACAATTTTAACATAGAAAAATGCAGAAGAAATTACAATTTGAACATGAAGAAAGGCAGAAGAAATTACAATTTTAACATAGAAAAATGCAGAAGAAATTACAATTTGAACATGAAGAAAGGCAGAAGAAATTACAATTTTAACATAGAAAAATGCAGAAGAAATTACAATTTGAACATGAAGAAAGGCAGAAGAAATTACAATTTTAACATAGAAAAATGCAGAAGAAATTACAATTTGAACATGAAGAAAGGAAGAAGAAATTACAATTTTAACATAGAAAAATGCAGAAGAAATTACAATTTGAACATGAAGAAAGGCAGAAGAAATTACAATTTGAACATGAAGAAAGGCAGAAGAAATTACAATTTTAACATAGAAAAATGCAGAAGAAATTACAATTTTAACATGAAGAAAGGCAGAAGAAATTACAATTTGAACATAGAAAAATGCAGAAGAAATTACAATTTGAACATGAAGAAAGGCAGAAGAAATTACAATTTTAACATGAAGAAAGGCAGAAGAAATTACAATTTTAACATGAAGAAAGGCAGAAGAAATTACAATTTGAACATGAAGAAAGGCAGAAGAAATTACAATTTTAACATGAAGAAAGGCAGAAGAAATTACAATTTGAACATGAAGAAAGGCAGAAGAAATTACAATTTGAACATGAAGAAAGGCAGAAGAAATTACAATTTTAACATAGAAAAATGCAGAAGAAATTACAATTTGAACATGAAGAAAGGCAGAAGAAATTACAATTTTAACATGAAGAAAGGCAGAAGAAATTACAATTTTAACATAGAAAAATGCAGAAGAAATTACAATTTGAACATGAAGAAAGGCAGAAGAAATTACAATTTTAACATAGAAAAATGCAGAAGAAATTACAATTTGAACATGAAGAAAGGAAGAAGAAATTACAATTTTAACATAGAAAAATGCAGAAGAAATTACAATTTGAACATGAAGAAAGGCAGAAGAAATTACAATTTTAACATGAAGAAAGGCAGAAGAAATTACAATTTTAACATAGAAAAATGCAGAAGAAATTACAATTTGAACATGAAGAAAGGCAGAAGAAATTACAATTTTAACATAGAAAAATGCAGAAGAAATTACAATTTGAACATGAAGAAAGGCAGAAGAAATTACAATTTTAACATAGAAAAATGCAGAAGAAATTACAATTTGAACATGAAGAAAGGCAGAAGAAATTACAATTTTAACATGAAGAAAGGCAGAAGAAATTACAATTTTAACATAGAAAAATGCAGAAGAAATTACAATTTGAACATGAAGAAAGGCAGAAGAAATTACAATTTGAACATAGAAAAATGCAGAAGAAATTACAATTTGAACATGAAGAAAGGCAGAAGAAATTACAATTTTAACATGAAGAAAGGCAGAAGAAATTACAATTTTAACATAGAAAAATGCAGAAGAAATTACAATTTGAACATGAAGAAAGGCAGAAGAAATTACAATTTTAACATAGAAAAATGCAGAAGAAATTACAATTTTAACATGAAGAAAGGCAGAAGAAATTACAATTTTAACATAGAAAAATGCAGAAGAAATTACAATTTGAACATGAAGAAAGGCAGAAGAAATTACAATTTGAACATGAAGAAAGGCAGAAGAAATTACAATTTTAACATAGAAAAATGCAGAAGAAATTACAATTTGAACATGAAGAAAGGCAGAAGAAATTACAATTTGAACATGAAGAAAGGCAGAAGAAATTACAATTTTAACATAGAAAAATGCAGAAGAAATTACAATTTGAACATGAAGAAAGGCAGAAGAAATTACAATTTTAACATGAAGAAAGGCAGAAGAAATTACAATTTTAACATAGAAAAATGCAGAAGAAATTACAATTTGAACATGAAGAAAGGCAGAAGAAATTACAATTTTAACATAGAAAAATGCAGAAGAAATTACAATTTGAACATGAAGAAAGGCAGAAGAAATTACAATTTGAACATGAAGAAAGGCAGAAGAAATTACAATTTTAACATAGAAAAATGCAGAAGAAATTACAATTTGAACATGAAGAAAGGCAGAAGAAATTACAATTTGAACATGAAGAAAGGCAGAAGAAATTACAATTTGAACATGAAGAAAGGCAGAAGAAATTACAATTTTAACATAGAAAAATGCAGAAGAAATTACAATTTGAACATAGAAAAATGCAGAAGAAATTACAATTTTAACATAGAAAAATGCAGAAGAAATTACAATTTTAACATAGAAAAATGCAGAAGAAATTACAATTTGAACATGAAGAAAGGCAGAAGAAATTACAATTTGAACATGAAGAAAGGCAGAAGAAATTACAATTTTAACATAGAAAAATGCAGAAGAAATTACAATTTTAACATAGAAAAATGCAGAAGAAATTACAATTTGAACATGAAGAAAGGCAGAAGAAATTACAATTTTAACATAGAAAAATGCAGAAGAAATTACAATTTGAACATGAAGAAAGGCAGAAGAAATTACAATTTGAACATGAAGAAAGGCAGAAGAAATTACAATTTGAACATGAAGAAAGGCAGAAGAAATTACAATTTTAACATAGAAAAATGCAGAAGAAATTACAATTTGAACATAGAAAAATGCAGAAGAAATTACAATTTTAACATAGAAAAATGCAGAAGAAATTACAATTTTAACATAGAAAAATGCAGAAGAAATTACAATTTTAACATGAAGAAAGGCAGAAGAAATTACAATTTGAACATGAAGAAAGGCAGAAGAAATTACAATTTGAACATGAAGAAAGGCAGAAGAAATTACAATTTTAACATAGAAAAATGCAGAAGAAATTACAATTTGAACATGAAGAAAGGCTGAAGAAATTACAATTTGAACATGAAGAAAGGCAGAAGAAATTACAATTTTAACATAGAAAAATGCAGAAGAAATTACAATTTGAACATGAAGAAAGGCAGAAGAAATTACAATTTTAACATAGAAAAATGCAGAAGAAATTACAATTTGAACATGAAGAAAGGCAGAAGAAATTACAATTTTAACATGAAGAAAGGCAGAAGAAATTACAATTTTAACATAGAAAAATGCAGAAGAAATTACAATTTGAACATGAAGAAAGGCAGAAGAAATTACAATTTTAACATAGAAAAATGCAGAAGAAATTACAATTTGAACATGAAGATAGGCAGAAGAAATTACAATTTTAACATAGAAAAATGCAGAAGAAATTACAATTTGAACATGAAGAAAGGCAGAAGAAATTACAATTTTAACATGAAGAAAGGCAGAAGAAATTACAATTTTAACATAGAAAAATGCAGAAGAAATTACAATTTGAACATGAAGAAAGGCAGAAGAAATTACAATTTTAACATAGAAAAATGCAGAAGAAATTACAATTTGAACATGAAGAAAGGCAGAAGAAATTACAATTTTAACATAGAAAAATGCAGAAGAAATTACAATTTGAACATGAAGAAAGGCAGAAGAAATTACAATTTGAACATGAAGAAAGGCAGAAGAAATTACAATTTTAACATAGAAAAATGCAGAAGAAATTACAATTTGAACATGAAGAAAGGCAGAAGAAATTACAATTTTAACATGAAGAAAGGCAGAAGAAATTACAATTTTAACATAGAAAAATGCAGAAGAAATTACAATTTGAACATGAAGAAAGGCAGAAGAAATTACAATTTTAACATAGAAAAATGCAGAAGAAATTACAATTTTAACATGAAGAAAGGCAGAAGAAATTACAATTTGAACATAGAAAAATGCAGAAGAAATTACAATTTGAACATGAAGAAAGGCAGAAGAAATTACAATTTTAACATAGAAAAATGCAGAAGAAATTACAATTTTAACATAGAAAAATGCAGAAGAAATTACAATTTTAACATGAAGAAAGGCAGAAGAAATTACAATTTTAACATAGAAAAATGCAGAAGAAATTACAATTTTAACATAAAGAAAGGCAGAAGAAATTACAATTTTAACATAGAAAAATGCAGAAGAAATTACAATTTTAACATGAAGAAAGGCAGAAGAAATTACAATTTTAACATAGAAAAATGCAGAAGAAATTACAATTTGAACATGAAGAAAGGCAGAAGAAATTACAATTTTAACATAGAAAAATGCAGAAGAAATTACAATTTGAACATGAAGAAAGGCAGAAGAAATTACAATTTTAACATAGAAAAATGCAGAAGAAATTACAATTTGAACATGAAGAAAGGCAGAAGAAATTACAATTTTAACATAGAAAAATGCAGAAGAAATTACAATTTGAACATGAAGAAAGGCAGAAGAAATTACAATTTGAACATGAAGAAAGGCAGAAGAAATTACAATTTTAACATAGAAAAATGCAGAAGAAATTACAATTTTAACATGAAGAAAGGCAGAAGAAATTACAATTTTAACATAGAAAAATGCAGAAGAAATTACAATTTTAACATAGAAAAATGCAGAAGAAATTACAATTTTAACATGAAGAAAGGCAGAAGAAATTACAATTTTAACATAGAAAAATGCAGAAGAAATTACAATTTGAACATGAAGATAGGCAGAAGAAATTACAATTTTAACATAGAAAAATGCAGAAGAAATTACAATTTGAACATGAAGAAAGGCAGAAGAAATTACAATTTTAACATAGAAAAATGCAGAAGAAATTACAATTTGAACATGAAGAAAGGCAGAAGAAATTACAATTTTAACATAGAAAAATGCAGAAGAAATTACAATTTGAACATGAAGAAAGGCAGAAGAAATTACAATTTTAACATAGAAAAATGCAGAAGAAATTACAATTTTAACATGAAGAAAGGCAGAAGAAATTACAATTTTAACATAGAAAAATGCAGAAGAAATTACAATTTTAACATAGAAAAATGCAGAAGAAATTACAATTTGAACATGAAGAAAGGCAGAAGAAATTACAATTTTAACATAGAAAAATGCAGAAGAAATTACAATTTGAACATGAAGATAGGCAGAAGAAATTACAATTTTAACATAGAAAAATGCAGAAGAAATTACAATTTGAACATGAAGGAAGGCAGAAGAAATTACAATTTTAACATGAAGAAAGGCAGAAGAAATTACAATTTTAACATAGAAAAATGCAGAAGAAATTACAATTTGAACATGAAGAAAGGCAGAAGAAATTACAATTTTAACATAGAAAAATGCAGAAGAAATTACAATTTGAACATGAAGAAAGGCAGAAGAAATTACAATTTTAACATAGAAAAATGCAGAAGAAATTACAATTTGAACATGAAGAAAGGCAGAAGAAATTACAATTTTAACATAGAAAAATGCAGAAGAAATTACAATTTTAACATGAAGAAAGGCAGAAGAAATTACAATTTTAACATAGAAAAATGCAGAAGAAATTACAATTTTAACATAGAAAAATGCAGAAGAAATTACAATTTGAACATGAAGAAAGGCAGAAGAAATTACAATTTTAACATAGAAAAATGCAGAAGAAATTACAATTTGAACATGAAGATAGGCAGAAGAAATTACAATTTTAACATAGAAAAATGCAGAAGAAATTACAATTTGAACATGAAGGAAGGCAGAAGAAATTACAATTTTAACATGAAGAAAGGCAGAAGAAATTACAATTTTAACATAGAAAAATGCAGAAGAAATTACAATTTGAACATGAAGAAAGGCAGAAGAAATTACAATTTTAACATAGAAAAATGCAGAAGAAATTACAATTTGAACATGAAGAAAGGCAGAAGAAATTACAATTTTAACATAGAAAAATGCAGAAGAAATTACAATTTGAACATGAAGAAAGGCAGAAGAAATTACAATTTTAACATAGAAAAATGCAGAAGAAATTACAATTTTAACATGAAGAAAGGCAGAAGAAATTACAATTTGAACATAGAAAAATGCAGAAGAAATTACAATTTGAACATGAAGAAAGGCAGAAGAAATTACAATTTTAACATAGAAAAATGCAGAAGAAATTACAATTTTAACATAGAAAAATGCAGAAGAAATTACAATTTTAACATGAAGAAAGGCAGAAGAAATTACAATTTTAACATAGAAAAATGCAGAAGAAATTACAATTTTAACATAAAGAAAGGCAGAAGAAATTACAATTTTAACATAGAAAAATGCAGAAGAAATTACAATTTTAACATGAAGAAAGGCAGAAGAAATTACAATTTTAACATAGAAAAATGCAGAAGAAATTACAATTTGAACATGAAGAAAGGCAGAAGAAATTACAATTTTAACATAGAAAAATGCAGAAGAAATTACAATTTGAACATGAAGAAAGGCAGAAGAAATTACAATTTTAACATAGAAAAATGCAGAAGAAATTACAATTTGAACATGAAGAAAGGCAGAAGAAATTACAATTTTAACATAGAAAAATGCAGAAGAAATTACAATTTGAACATGAAGAAAGGCAGAAGAAATTACAATTTTAACATAGAAAAATGCAGAAGAAATTACAATTTGAACATGAAGAAAGGCAGAAGAAATTACAATTTTAACATAGAAAAATGCAGAAGAAATTACAATTTTAACATGAAGAAAGGCAGAAGAAATTACAATTTTAACATAGAAAAATGCAGAAGAAATTACAATTTGAACATGAAGAAAGGCAGAAGAAATTACAATTTTAACATAGAAAAATGCAGAAGAAATTACAATTTGAACATGAAGAAAGGCAGAAGAAATTACAATTTTAACATAGAAAAATGCAGAAGAAATTACAATTTGAACATGAAGAAAGGCAGAAGAAATTACAATTTTAACATAGAAAAATGCAGAAGAAATTACAATTTGAACATGAAGATAGGCAGAAGAAATTACAATTTGAACATGAAGAAAGGCAGAAGAAATTACAATTTTAACATAGAAAAATGCAGAAGAAATTACAATTTTAACATGAAGAAAGGCAGAAGAAATTACAATTTTAACATAGAAAAATGCAGAAGAAATTACAATTTGAACATAGAAAAATGCAGAAGAAATTACAATTTGAACATAGAAAAATGCAGAAGAAATTACAATTTGAACATGAAGAAAGGCAGAAGAAATTACAATTTTAACATAGAAAAATGCAGAAGAAATTACAATTTGAACATGAAGAAAGGCAGAAGAAATTACAATTTTAACATGAAGAAAGGCAGAAGAAATTACAATTTTAACATAGAAAAATGCAGAAGAAATTACAATTTGAACATGAAGAAAGGCAGAAGAAATTACAATTTTAACATAGAAAAATGCAGAAGAAATTACAATTTTAACATGAAGAAAGGCAGAAGAAATTACAATTTTAACATAGAAAAATGCAGAAGAAATTACAATTTGCACATGAAGAAAGGCAGAAGAAATTACAATTTTAACATAGAAAAATGCAGAAGAAATTACAATTTTAACATAAAGAAAGGCAGAAGAAATTACAATTTTAACATAGAAAAATGCAGAAGAAATTACAATTTTAACATGAAGAAAGGCAGAAGAAATTACAATTTTAACATAGAAAAATGCAGAAGAAATTACAATTTTAACATGAAGAAAGGCAGAAGAAATTACAATTTTAACATAGAAAAATGCAGAAGAAATTACAATTTGAACATGAAGAAAGGCAGAAGAAATTACAATTTTAACATAGAAAAATGCAGAAGAAATTACAATTTGAACATGAAGAAAGGCAGAAGAAATTACAATTTTAACATAGAAAAATGCAGAAGAAATTACAATTTTAACATGAAGATAGGCAGAAGAAATTACAATTTGAACATGAAGAAAGGCAGAAGAAATTACAATTTTAACATAGAAAAATGCAGAAGAAATTACAATTTTAACATGAAGAAAGGCAGAAGAAATTACAATTTTAACATAGAAAAATGCAGAAGAAATTACAATTTGAACATAGAAAAATGCAGAAGAAATTACAATTTGAACATAGAAAAATGCAGAAGAAATTACAATTTGAACATGAAGAAAGGCAGAAGAAATTACAATTTTAACATAGAAAAATGCAGAAGAAATTACAATTTGAACATGAAGAAAGGCAGAAGAAATTACAATTTTAACATGAAGAAAGGCAGAAGAAATTACAATTTTAACATAGAAAAATGCAGAAGAAATTACAATTTTAACATGAAGAAAGGCAGAAGAAATTACAATTTTAACATGGAAAAATGCAGAAGAAATTACAATTTTAACATGAAGAAAGGCAGAAGAAATTACAATTTTAACATAGAAAAATGCAGAAGAAATTACAATTTGAACATGAAGAAAGGCAGAAGAAATTACAATTTTAACATAGAAAAATGCAGAAGAAATTACAATTTGAACATGAAGAAAGGCAGAAGAAATTACAATTTTAACATAGAAAAATGCAGAAGAAATTACAATTTGAACATAGAAAAATGCAGAAGAAATTACAATTTGAACATAGAAAAATGCAGAAGAAATTACAATTTGAACATGAAGAAAGGCAGAAGAAATTACAATTTTAACATAGAAAAATGCAGAAGAAATTACAATTTGAACATGAAGAAAGGCAGAAGAAATTACAATTTTAACATGAAGAAAGGCAGAAGAAATTACAATTTTAACATAGAAAAATGCAGAAGAAATTACAATTTGAACATGAAGAAAGGCAGAAGAAATTACAATTTTAACATAGAAAAATGCAGAAGAAATTACAATTTAAACATGAAGAAAGGCAGAAGAAATTACAATTTTAACATAGAAAAATGCAGAAGAAATTACAATTTTAACATGAAAAAAGGCAGAAGAAATTACAATTTTAACATAGAAAAATGCAGAAGAAATTACAATTTGAACATGAAGAAAGGCAGAAGAAATTACAATTTTAACATAGAAAAATGCAGAAGAAATTACAATTTGAACATGAAGAAAGGCAGAAGAAATTACAATTTTAACATAGAAAAATGCAGAAGAAATTACAATTTGAACATGAAGATAGGCAGAAGAAATTACAATTTGAACATGAAGAAAGGCAGAAGAAATTACAATTTTAACATAGAAAAATGCAGAAGAAATTACAATTTTAACATGAAGAAAGGCAGAAGAAATTACAATTTTAACATAGAAAAATGCAGAAGAAATTACAATTTGAACATAGAAAAATGCAGAAGAAATTACAATTTGAACATAGAAAAATGCAGAAGAAATTACAATTTTAACATGAAGAAAGGCAGAAGAAATTACAATTTTAACATAGAAAAATGCAGAAGAAATTACAATTTTAACATGAAGAAAGGCAGAAGAAATTACAATTTTAACATAGAAAAATGCAGAAGAAATTACAATTTGAACATGAAGAAAGGCAGAAGAAATTACAATTTTAACATAGAAAAATGCAGAAGAAATTACAATTTTAACATGAAGAAAGGAAGAAGAAATTACAATTTTAACATAGAAAAATGTAGAAGAAATTACAATTTGAACATGAAGAAAGGCAGAAGAAATTACAATTTGAACATGAAGAAAGGCAGAAGAAATTACAATTTTAACATAGAAAAATGCAGAAGAAATTACAATTTGAACATGAAGAAAGGCAGAAGAAATTACAATTTGAACATAGAAAAATGCAGAAGAAATTACAATTTGAACATGAAGAAAGGCAGAAGAAATTACAATTTGAACATAGAAAAATGCAGAAGAAATTACAATTTGAACATGAAGAAAGGCAGAAGAAATTACAATTTTAACATGAAGAAAGGCAGAAGAAATTACAATTTTAACATAGAAAAATGCAGAAGAAATTACAATTTGAACATGAAGAAAGGCAGAAGAAATTACAATTTTAACATAGAAAAATGCAGAAGAAATTACAATTTGAACATGAAGAAAGGCAGAAGAAATTACAATTTTAACATGAAGAAAGGCAGAAGAAATTACAATTTTAACATAGAAAAATGCAGAAGAAATTACAATTTGAACATGAAGAAAGGCAGAAGAAATTACAATTTGAACATAGAAAAATGCAGAAGAAATTACAATTTGAACATGAAGAAAGGCAGAAGAAATTACAATTTTAACATGAAGAAAGGCAGAAGAAATTACAATTTGAACATAGAAAAATGCAGAAGAAATTACAATTTGAACATGAAGAAAGGCAGAAGAAATTACAATTTGAACATAGAAAAATGCAGAAGAAATTACAATTTGAACATGAAGAAAGGCAGAAGAAATTACAATTTTAACATGAAGAAAGGCAGAAGAAATTACAATTTTAACATAGAAAAATGCAGAAGAAATTACAATTTGAACATGAAGAAAGGCAGAAGAAATTACAATTTTAACATAGAAAAATGCAGAAGAAATTACAATTTGAACATGAAGAAAGGCAGAAGAAATTACAATTTTAACATAGAAAAATGCAGAAGAAATTACAATTTTAACATAGAAAAATGCAGAAGAAATTACAATTTGAACATGAAGAAAGGCAGAAGAAATTACAATTTTAACATAGAAAAATGCAGAAGAAATTACAATTTGAACATGAAGAAAGGAAGAAGAAATTACAATTTTAACATAGAAAAATGCAGAAGAAATTACAATTTGAACATGAAGAAAGGAAGAAGAAATTACAATTTTAACATAGAAAAATGCAGAAGAAATTACAATTTGAACATGAAGAAAGGCAGAAGAAATTACAATTTTAACATAGAAAAATGCAGAAGAAATTACAATTTGAACATGAAGAAAGGCAGAAGAAATTACAATTTTAACATAGAAAAATGCAGAAGAAATTACAATTTGAACATGAAGAAAGGAAGAAGAAATTACAATTTTAACATAGAAAAATGCAGAAGAAATTACAATTTGAACATGAAGAAAGGCAGAAGAAATTACAATTTGAACATTACAATTTGAACATGAAGAAAGGCAGAAGAAATTACAATTTTAACATAGAAAAATGCAGAAGAAATTACAATTTGAACATGAAGAAAGGCAGAAGAAATTACAATTTGAACATAGAAAAATGCAGAAGAAATTACAATTTGAACATGAAGAAAGGCAGAAGAAATTACAATTTTAACATGAAGAAAGGCAGAAGAAATTACAATTTTAACATAGAAAAATGCAGAAGAAATTACAATTTGAACATGAAGAAAGGCAGAAGAAATTACAATTTTAACATAGAAAAATGCAGAAGAAATTACAATTTGAACATGAAGAAAGGCAGAAGAAATTACAATTTTAACATAGAAAAATGCAGAAGAAATTACAATTTGAACATGAAGAAAGGCAGAAGAAATTACAATTTTAACATAGAAAAATGCAGAAGAAATTACAATTTGAACATGAAGAAAGGCAGAAGAAATTACAATTTTAACATAGAAAAATGCAGAAGAAATTACAATTTGAACATGAAGAAAGGCAGAAGAAATTACAATTTGAACATGAAGAAAGGCAGAAGAAATTACAATTTTAACATAGAAAAATGCAGAAGAAATTACAATTTGAACATGAAGAAAGGCAGAAGAAATTACAATTTGAACATAGAAAAATGCAGAAGAAATTACAATTTGAACATGAAGAAAGGCAGAAGAAATTACAATTTTAACATGAAGAAAGGCAGAAGAAATTACAATTTTAACATGAAGAAAGGCAGAAGAAATTACAATTTGAACATGAAGAAAGGCAGAAGAAATTACAATTTGAACATGAAGAAAGGCAGAAGAAATTACAATTTGAACATGAAGAAAG